>NW_009713979.1:0-48506 GCF_000703405.1 Apaloderma vittatum | reverse complement strand
CCCGGTGTTTACCGACGGGGTGGGGTGGTAGGAGGTGGCGAGGTGCGGGTACGGCACTGGTGTCGGAGGGAGAAGCTGTCGTTAGGTCTCGGTGTTTGGGACGAGCCAGTGTGTGCAGAGGGGACGAAGCCACAGGCAGATAGATGGGCAGCGCCTGGGCTCCTTAAGTGAGGATGGAGCAAGAGGTTGAAGGCAGCCCTGTCCTGTAGTTTGAAGCTCTCTGGCTCTGCGAATGCAGCAGGTATACTTTTACTGTAGTTTCTAGCTCATCGAAGGGAGGGAGTCATGTTGATGGGCTGGAAGCAGCTGGAAAAATCTGCATGCATGTTGTTTTGTGTGCTGCGGTAGGCTGAGGGATACGTGTATGTAGTGGAGGTGGTGGGTGAAACCACAAGTATTTAGTAATAGTGGTATATGAAGGCCTATGAGTTTAAGAGTCATGGGTAAACAGTCTTGTGTGTTGTAGGAAGTAAGGTGATAAGTTGGTTGGTTTCTACATGTCATGGAGGAGGGAGGTTTTGGGTGGCAAGCCTATGTACATGCAGTTTACAGGCACAGTGGTAACAGGTTGCTACAAGGTGCTGAACTTGTTTTGTTTGGTGGCCAGTGTGGTTAGGCTTAATGTGCAAGACCTTCGTGTGTAATATGAGCTGGTATGTGGACAGAAAGGCATGCATATTCTTACTGCGTGTGAGTTGATTTGTCTGCTCCTCACACTGAGATTTGAGAGAGATGCCTGGCTGTCACCAGCAAAATGAGCCCTCTTCCTTGTGTGTTGAGATGGACTAGGGCAGCAAGCAATGTGGTCTGTGTCCTGGGAACATGAGAGGAGCTGTGAATTGGTGTCTTACATGTGATGACATTGAAAGGCTGGCTATTCCTTGTTTGAGGCATAGGATACAATTGGAAAACATGTAGCAAATGTCACATGGTGGGTCATGATAGTGTTGTTTGGAGAAAAGTCTGTGGATGTCCTGGGGAGTTGTAGAACTGTAGGTATTTAAATTCATGACAGATATCAGGCAGTATAAATTTCTGTCATCAGTGCAGCCTTCTTGTGGGTAAATTTCCGTGGATTATCATAGATTGTCAGAAAGTGATGTGGTTTCAGAGGATATTTAGAAGTAGAAATGAGTGGTTGAGTCTGAAAGGTTTGTGTACGCTTGCAGAGGAGGGGTAGGATGAATTTGTGAGGATTATGCATATACATGGTAAAGATTATGTTGACCTGTGTATACATGCGTGTATCAGGGGAATGGTATTTGTGCAAAAGGGAAACTGGAGTTTTCCTATTGCTGAGTTAGTGGGAACTCTGGCCTCTGTATGGAGAGAGGAGGCAGGCATTTTTGGCTGAGGCTATGAAAAAGTTGAAATGGTGTGGGGGAGGGATGATGAACTGGCTCGGGGGTCCCAAGTGCATCCCGAGGAGGTAGGAGGCAGTGCAGGTTCTTTGCTCCTCTCAGTATGAAGTATTATACAGTTGTGACAGCCAGTGGAAACTAAAGTAATGAATGAAGATGAGGCAATTCTGACTATTCTGAGTATTATCAGATTAAGTGAGGCTACAGAATAGTCAAGCGGTTTTGATTAAAGGTGCTTTTTTTTGTTTGTTTTGTTCAGCTTGTTCCACTGAGTAGATTTTCCATTAACTTTAAGGGTAAACTTTTGCTGAAACTAGCACTCATGATGGTTTTGACAGGTCAGCAGCTAACTAAAAGCACTTAATGTGGTGTATGTCGACAAGCCCCATATATGTATGGGCTCAGTGGCTCAAATATTTCTATGACATACATTTATTATGTTCGTTATATATACTTAACACTTTAACTGAGTGCACTTGCCCAGGAGGTATGAAGTCTTTTGTGCTGGATATATGCTTGTGTTTGAAAGATTAGTGCATAAATGTTTCAGGGTCAGAGATCTGTGAAAAAAGATTCTTTTAGAATGGAAAGCTGTTTGGCTCAGGTGGAAATGAGGAGAAAATGCATGTGTGTATCCCATGTTCTGTGAGTTTGTGATAGTATATATTATTTATTTACATAGCAGGAATTAATGTAGTATGGAGAGGGCTGTATAGAGAATGAGTAGAACCCATTTTTCTTGCTGTAGCTGTGAGGTGATGAGTTATTGAGGTAAGGGACTAGAGAAATGAAAGAGTAGTCTCATAGTAGTTATCCTGGGTAGTCCAGTTCTCTTCTTGTCTCTATTGTGGAATTATTATTGTTCACTTAAACTTTTTCAATGGTGATCGCTAATGTATGCTTCTGACTTGAGACCCTTGCATAAACATAAACCCATTATAATTGAAATTAATTCTTGAGAAATCTGTGTATTGGAACATGCTCTTTTAAGATACTCAGTGTTAAGAGCTACTGCTCTCCAAGGAGGCAACTGAGAGCAGTATTTCTTACACAAATGTGTTGCCCTCCATATTACAAAAAAGGAAGGGCAGTGAAAATCTCCTCTCTTAATGTTGGATGTAAAAATTGTGTCTGTGAAGTATTTCTGTTATAGCAATGAGTAGCACTCTTTGGAGCAGGGTTTATTTAGACTGCAGCAAGGGATGAGGGTTGTACATAGAACTGTTCAGAGAGAATGGAAACAAACTGTGGCATACCTAGCTAAATGCTACCATAATGTTCATAGTTGTCTGTGTGGGGCTTTTTGGTGATGTGGGTTTTGTTTGTTTGTTTTTCCCCCCTAAAAACCTCTGAAAACTGAAATGGATCATTTGGTAGTGTCTTGGATCATCAGTCTAGTAGGAATGCTTAAATCTGCCTCAGGCCTACTGCTGTAGCTTAGTAAGTGGTAAATAACTGTTCTTTTCTGGTCAGCATGGCAAGCTAGCTAGCTAACCATTGGATTTTGCAAGCACAGTCTCTTCCAGGTGAATGGGAAGACCTTGGTGAAAGACTACAAGCTCTAGATTCTATGTATGGATTGTGGAGAGTAATTACTGTAACAGGTCATACTATCATTGTGTCCATAGCTGTTTTTTTTCCTCTAATAACAATTCTTTCTGCTCGCCACCTTAATTAGATCACATATGCTCTACGTGTTTTTTATTATTATTTTTTAAATTCTTGTCACCTTGTCAAACAAGTTTTCTCATCTCTCTGAATTCAGTTCTGCACTAGTGTTTTCGGTTTGCTTTGAAAACGAAGAAGCATCTTTCAGGTCTTCGGCCTTTTAGCAACTCAAATGATTTGGTCTGAATATAGATCTTTTCAGTAGATTGGAGGAGAGCAATGATGGTTTCTCTGGAAAATTGTAAAGATTTTTGTTATCTTGGTTCCTTCTATAGTTGTCACTTTTTTTCATTCTGTGCTTCAGTTGTTTATGCTTGATCATCCTTGAGATTTGGCTTATAGATGTACGAGTGTGAACTGTAGCTTCTTCGTTCTCACTGTCTGTTAGCAGTGCAAATGTGGGATAAATGTTTTACAAAACTTTTAAGAGGTCTGGTTTAGCCCTGGTCTTCAGCATATCTAGTATTTATATAATCTTCGGGGAATTTAATTTCAAAATCTGGACAAGTCATTGTGGGTTCTTAATTATTTTTTTAAAAGGCCATGCAAATTCATTTGACTGTAAAGGCCCAGAAAAGAGAAATTGTATTAATGGATAATGAAAGGTGTGTCCCTGATGCAAGAATAAGGATGCTGAGTCTCCAAAAAGAGCATCAAAGCTATTTTTCTTTAACAGACAATGTTGTAAACTCCTCAGCTATTTGTCTGATGTCTTTCAGTCTTGGGTAGATATCTAGAATGGGAAACTTTGGTCAAACTGCTTAAAATTTGTCAAACAAGTCTTTTACAGATCTATATTTGTATTATGTGCTAAAGCCAAGTACAGATTCTGAAGAATTAGTGCCATACCAAAAGAAAATGAAGAGCTTTGCATGAGATGGTAAGAAATAACCGAGCTGATGTGGCTTATCTGAGTTTCTTGAGATAAGCTCTTCAACCCATCTTAATTTCTTGAGATGTTACTGACATGATGAAACATAAGGGCTGCCAATGCATGTAGGTTAAATTAGTCTTCTGGCTCTTAGAAAAGCCTGCATTAGGAGAGAGGACACAAATATGTTTTAATGTAGAAAATGATAGAAAGGAAAACCCCATATCTCAGTGGACAACAGCCTTTCTTATAATTTTGGAGGAAACTATTCAGGTCCAGGTATTGTTCTGCTAGCAGAAATTAGTCACAGCTCTTTTTCCCTGTGCACCGTTAGTGTATTAACATGACTGTGTCATTTTTTGATGTTAACTACATTACTATCTCATGGTGCAAGTTCTCTGCATCTTTGGTGGGAGATAATTTTTCATTGAGTTTTCTTTCAAACAAATAGTACAACTGGGTGCTTAAGTCTATTTTCACAAGAATTCACAGGAATTCATCTCAGAAGAACATTGCTTAGGGATGTTTCAGACTAGGCTACTGGAGAGCTTAAGATGGCTCTTTAGTGTGTATCATTATGACAAGTCAGTGACTTCTACGTAAGTCATAAAGAAAAGCGTTAATCTTTCTTTGCAGTTTTCAGGGGGTTAGCGTGCTAGAAAATGTCATCTTTGGTAGTCCTACTTCTGAGTCTGCAACCCCGTGTAGGAAGTTGACCTTTACTGAATATAGAGCAAACATGCTTCTGCACTGTTAGTATATGAATTAATTGTTTTTATCAATGAGATAATGAAGTAAAATTATGATTATTTGTTGAGTAATTTTAATTTAGTTGTACAACACTGCTTTGACCTGTTCTCACCAGCTCATCTGTCCTGCTACAACCAGGTATTATTTGTTTGAAACTCATGATCGTGTATTTAAAACTCCCTATAGCAAAAGAAAATTTGGTGATGGGAGAGAACAGATCTCAAATGATGGAACTGTTTGTATAGAACTGGTATTCTGATTCAAGTAGAAAACTGCAACTTTTCTGGACAGCTTTGTTTTAAGCTGATATTCAAATAATATAAAGCATTATTGAACACATGCTGGTCTTCCTTTCCTGCTACCAGCTACAGTGAGCCATTGATGTGGGCTCTTGGGTTGTGTTTTCAATGTTTTTTAAAAAGTTTTATAAAGCACTAAGTGCGGATGATGCATGAAGTGTGTAGATCTTGTTTTTTGTTTCGTTGTTGTTTTTTTATTTAAACTATATTCAGAGAACTTTCCTATGTGCATCCCACTAGCTTCTGATACTCTTAACTGCAAAAGGGCTGGAAGCAAAAGTGTCGAGGCACTGCTGCTATAGCTACTCAAGGAAAAGAAACACTTAAATTCACAGTGCACCCCTACTTTTCAGGTGTGCGTTGGCAGTTTTAAGTCTGTGCATTTGAGGTTCCCTTAAATGAATGGGCAGTATCTGCCACATCAATTATATTTACATTAGCAAGCAGTATGCTGCAATTGAAGAAGATTGTAGAGTGAAGCTGTGTCTGTGGTGTGTGTACTTCATGGGGCTTTATTTTATACTAATTGTAGACTGGTTCTGTGGACCAAGTATACCCTGAAAATTACTGAGTATTATGTGTTTTCCCAGAGTTTTTGTCTAAGTTAATCTAAGAGATGTCCAAATCATGTGTTCAGAAACTTCTTTGAAATGTGAACCAAAGCACAGTGAGTGGGGTGACTCAGATTTACTTCAAAAGTGCACTCCTGATACAACAAACTCAAGTGCTAATATAGATGTACCAACTGGGTCTCTAAAAGGCACCTTGGAGCATTGCAGAGGGTGCTGAGCTATGCAGGGGACTGGATTCTGGCTTCTCCTACCTCCAAAGTGCTGTTATCAGGACTGCAGAAATTGGCCTGCTGAGTGAGGATTGTTTATGTATTGTGACTGGTAACTGAATCTCTGTTTCCAAATTATTGCCCCTAGTTTTGAAATTCTGTGTGAAAGTGACTGATGTTAAAACTACAATAAATTCTGGAAAGTGATTCTTTCATGGTTTGACTTCAGTTAATCAAGAATGAAACTAGCTGTGTGAGCAGCACGTTATGAAGCCTGACTTCCTGTGGCTTTGTGTCTTGTGGTTGGATTTTTCTGGGTATAGTGTATTGTGAGCGCTGAAAGTATTTTCATGTGTTTGGGGCACTACCTGTCCTGCTGTCCTGTGTGGGAAGCTGTTTTGGTAACATAGCTGAGTTCCTGCTGCACTTGTCATCAAGGGGAACTAGTTTGGATGTCTCTCCTTGATCTGACTCTTTATTACCACAAAATGCATAGGACCTGTTTATCTCTCAAATATTTGCCCTTGTGTTAACATGGCCAGTTTCAATAAAACTTGAGGGGAGAGCAACACACAACATAGCTTGGCTTCATAAAGTTGTATTTTATTTATTTTCCAGTAATGCTATATCTTATTTTACTATCTTTTTTATATTTACCACTATTTTAAATTTCTTCCAGAGGAGTTAAAACGGTTTCCTTCCCTAACATTTCAGGCAACATATCTCGAAGTAGGAAGTTACGTTTCTTATGACAACTTCATAAGGGATGCTAAAAATCTCTTCTCCATAGGATAGATAGAATTCTTGAGAGTATCCAACATATTTATTAAGCCACCTCCAAATAAATATAGACGGAGTCTTAAATTGCCTTTTTTGAATATTGTAGCCATTTGTAATACGTGCTGGTACCACATTTTATAGTTTTGGACCATCATTCTAGGAGAAAAGTGAATGAAAGTTTTGAAAACAATATGTGGAAGCCTTTAGGGGGCAGCTAGATTGAATTTTGAGGGAGGTGGATTAAGAATTGGAGGGGGCAGGGACTTGTGTTTGCGATCACCCTTGTGACCTTGAAAAGCTGCTGAAACTCTAATGTGCTTTGAAACTTTTCAGATTAGAAGGCTGTAGTGAAGCTATGTGGTACTGCAGACTGAGTTCTGAGAGTTCTGTTTTCAGTGTATAAAGCTGAAGAAGTTGTTCCTTTTGCTTCTATTTTAAGTGGGCCTGTACTCAAAGCACTGACTTCAGAGAGCTTCTGCAAAGGTATGAAAGGTGAATCTAGTGCAGATGTTACTCTCTTTCTTTGTGTCCTTTCTGTTCCTGCTGTTGGTTTCTCTGGTATAGTAAGAAAATACTTGTTTGTTCTAGTTCTCAACAGCAAAGTCTCATCTTGGTCAAGAGGCACTTGGCGTACCAGTTTGAGCACAAGACCTTACTTCAGATGTGGTACTAGTTGCAAACACTGTTTTTTGCTGCCTAACATTAGGTTTGATTCTCTGTGGGGCTATTTACACGAAGGGAACTCTTCTGTAGTGTGCATACTCAGGACAAACATGAAACGCTTTTCGTATTTGAGCTGTTGTAAAACTTGAATCCAGATCTAACAGAGGGTAGTCCTTTGACTCCCTTGGGTAATGATCACTCTCACGTGTTGGAAGGCAAAGAACCCCAGTGCACAGTGCAGTCTGTTAAGTCTCACTTTGGGTGTCGTCAGTAAGAACTGAAGTGTGACGCCTCTAAGGAGATTATTAACAGCGTCTAATTACGGGAGGGATTTACAGGCATCTTTAGTGAGTGTTATCCAATAATTGTGGGACTACTAACTGTATGTGTATCAAACTGACTCCTCAGATGTGATGTTTATCCATTTGCTAGCTTGTCATATTTTCTACATCTTTATCACTTTTCCTGGAGATATATTACAGGAAGGAATTTTCCGTTTCAGTTTTTCTTTTCTCTACTGATTGCTTAGGCTGGTCAATGAATTTCTTGCAATCATCCAAAGTCTAGGTTGTGGCTAATTATGTTACTGTAAGGAGCACTTTTTCTAAACTAGTAGGAGATTGCGCATAGAACTTCAAATAGTAGGGGCTTTATACATAAGCAAGATTAAAACAATCATGGGAAAACAGTAGCTAGAGCTGTGGTAAGATGGTGTTGGAAACCTGTTCTGGAAATCCTCAACAAATTGCAACTTAAACTGTTGTTTGAAAGATAACCTAGAAGTTCATAGGCATTCAGTCATTTAAAAGAGGAGGGAGCTTTTCCAGCCAACCCTCCTTTAAATTCTATGCATCTCTTACAATGTAAGGAAACTGGAAGCAGTTTAAGATGACTCTCTTTTAGTAGCCATTTGTGAGATCAAGGAAAAGACAAGCATAGAACCACAGAATGTTAGGGGTTGGAAGGGACCTCAAAAGCATACCACACTTGCAGGTGATTACATTGGAAAGAGATGGTTTCATGGTGTTTGCTACAGTCAAATAGCTGTGCAGTCTCCTCTGCAGGCAGGCCTTGAGACTCAATCTGTTTTTTATAAGTGGTAAAAGCTATAGTTAAACATTTTCCTATATTTTAAAATGGAAATAATAATTAGGCCTCTGTGTGATGTGGAAGAAGAGCGTTGTTAGGGCTCTGCCATAGTGACATGCATGTTTTGTAACCTATTTCTATATCATAGTAAACAACAGAATTTATTTCACTCTTCTTTCCCCTTTGGTTTGCCTTATGCTGAACCATGTCTGTGCTTCTTTATGTTTTATTGCTATATTTGAGTGTAAGAGTGATGAGGCTAAAAGCTATTGAAGATGAGTAACTAGCTTGTAACATTAAATCCAATAGGATGACATTCTGTTGACTGGAATGCAGAAGAACTTCTCTAAAATATTTAATGAACTTGATATAGTAGCTGTTTTTAACCATAATAGCTTGTTACATGATTTTGACTGTTGTTGCAGTATTGTTTTAACTTAAAGAAAAAAGAAGTGCTGTCAACGTAGAATACTGGATTTTGGCGGGAAGGAGTAAGGTTACAGACTATCAAAACAATTTATAATGGTTTTTTTTTAACACAAAGTGAAGTAGGTCTTGACTTTCAGAGTCGCAGAGAGGAAATACATGATTCGGTATAGTTCAGGATTCTAGAAATGAGCTTGTGCACTGCTGTTGCCAATGGTAGGGAATAGAATTTGCCATGGTCTGAAAAATGTCACTGAGAAAAGTATTCTGAAATTGTTGGGGCTTGTTGGTGTGTGTTTTTTTAAATTTATTTTTAACCTCGATTAATTTGTTTGGCAAATATTTTCCTTGAAGAATACTGTATATCTCAGATACATTGAATGACCATGCTATTTTCAGTCTGAAGTTTTCTATATTTCTGAATCTGTACAGAGGGAAGGTAGAGCTCCATCTATAAAAATACTAGTCAGTTACTATTTAAAGTGATTTTTTTTTTTTACTGTTTTGTTCAGGGTTACCTGATGCAAATGTATTTTGAATAAACAAAAACTTACTTCCACATCTGAAGTAACTCTGTGGGTTTTTTTGTTTGTTTTGGTTTTTTTTGCTGTTGTTTTTGGTTTTTTTGAAAGGTGCTAAAAATTTGACCAGACCTGAAACTTGATTATGTTGTCAGTTCCACAATGAATTCAAAGCTAGTGTAGAAAACTTCTTAGTATGTTTCTCCATATTGCCCCTTCCTCCATAGGTCCTGTCTGTTAGTTTATGGAAGCACTGATTAGAACAGAAGCTCTTGCATACAAATCAGACATGACAGCTTAGACCTGTCATGAATTGTCAGATTTGTACTTGAAGCCTTTCTAAAGTAAGTCATGGTCCTACAGCGCTGTATTGAAATCTCCATCATCCTGCTCTTTATCTTCTTTTTAGTAATCATCTTAAGCTATCCCTACTTTAAAAAGAATCAGTGAACCTGAACTACCTATGAGCGAACTTTGTTCTGCACAGTTTATTTTGTTCCAATTTTGGAACTGTTGATTCTTTCCACATAGTGTTTATCTTCTCCTTTCCTTGGGTCAAAGTCAAATACTGTTTACTGCAGGAGAGGAAATGTAATGTTCTTAGAAAGGAGGAAACCTACAATGCTTCCTAAAGAACTGGAGTCATGAATTCACAGAGAACCTAAACTAATCTGGAGTGTTACTAAGCAGGCAAAGCACACTGTTCATCAAAGAGTATTCTTCCTTGTTCTCTTATCACAGGGTTCTGTTTTCTGTTAATTTGTCTGTTCATCATGTGAAAGATTTTTTTATCAGCAGATATACAACCCTTTGTTACCAAGTTCTGCTGTCGGCCACTAGCCGACTGGAATTATTTGCCTTTTAGAAGTATCGTGACTGATACTGGCATAGGTAAAAACCAAGTGCAAGGTGACCACAAACATGTGTATTGCTGGGTGAGATGGGAAGGAGCCTCTTTATACTGGTCTTCATTCTTTCTCCTTATTTTTGTTTCTTGTGTGGTCTCTTTGAGCTCATTTCTCTTGTTGTGTCCCTTCTTGAAAAGGGTTAGGGGAGGAATGGGAGAAGATTTATTAGTCTATAGTCCATTTTCCTGAACTGTACAAGTTTTGTGTGGTGGTTTGTTTTGTTGTTTGTTTGTTTGTTTTCTACTCTGAGCTGTATAAAAGGTCCTGCAGATAGAGAAAAACTTGGTGCATGGCATGATCTATTCTTATTATGGATTTAAGGTGTCTTGGAATTGGTAGACTTGCATTGCTGTCACTGAGGAAGCAAAGATTCCTGGAAGGTCCTTGGGTGACTGAAAGGATGTACTTGGACGAAACTGCTCTATTCAGAGAAGGAAAGGAAAGTTAAAGTGGGCTGATGTTACTTAGAATAATTTTTCTGTCAAGAATGGGAAAACCAGTAAGGCTTGTTTGATTTGACTGTCAAAAGGCAATGCCTTCAAAACCTAGAGACAGGACAAAGGTAAACCAAGCACAGTTAAAGAAGTAGCTAGCATGTAATTCAGTTGAAGTGGAGTTTTTAATTCTGAATTTCTTCTATGTTGCACAGATTTCTAGACAGTAAAATTTATGTCACCTCAGAGTGCTGGGCACTAAATACATCTGCTTCCTTTGTCAGCCAGGCACTTTTGTTATTTCTCTGCAGCTGTTTAAAAACAATAGATGTAACATCTTGGAAACTAGCTCACTTAATTTACATGGTGTAGCTTTGGTTTTGTCTCTTCATTATGGGGAGTTCATTTCCTCTACCCAAATGGCTTTCCGCTACATGCTGCCTAGTTGGTGAGCATCTGGTATTCCTCTTTTTACTTAAAGATCCTTAGAATCGTTTGTTATTTCAACACTTTTCAGTGTTGATACAGTACAGAAAAGAGAGCTTGTGTTCGGCCTCTGCATGCACTCAGGCCGTTGCTTCTGGAAGCCACTCAGTTGTGACTGTTTTATTAAGGAAGAGGTTCTCCTATAATTACTTAATTGTGTTAGTGTGGCTGTATTTCTGCGCTCTTCTGCCTTTGACCATGTGCTTCTCTTCCCCCTCATGCTGTTATTTGGCTATGTCTCATCTCATGGTGAGAGTTATGTGGTGTGTGTATATTGAGTATCTATTGCTGAGGTTAATTTTGTTAAGTTTACCTTCTTGAATCAGTTTGCTACATGAGGATGTGAGGGTAGCTACTGATAGAAAAGTACGTGTGGCAGGAGGTGGGCTTACAGCAGTTATCAGTTTAGCTTAGCCTAACTTTTTTTAAGACTGTACTCTGAAATGTTTCAGAGGACGTTCTTCTAAGGTGTAGTTATTGACATTGGTTCTTAAGACTAATGGTTTGGATATCTGATGACTGATCTTACAAGTGGAAGTCCTAAATGTGCTTGGAATGTTACTGCTGATGAAGAGATGACCATAATGGAAGTCAGGTAACTGTGACAGTGTTAGCAATGTCACCAGCCATGTTGCTACCCTAAAGTAAAAGAACATGCAATTAAATTATGACATTAAAACCTCTATTATAACTAAATTAAAAATGTTCATATCCTCTTTTGGATTTTTCCCAAATGTATAACCTGCTACAGATGTTGATAGGACTCCCTTCACAGCAGTCATTCCGTTTTAATTAAGTGTCAGCACTTGCTTTAGGCATACAGGAATATAACCAAAACTTTACATAGCAAATTCCCGTGTGAGTCAAGTTCTTTTTGTCATGTTTGCAAATTTCCTTAGGGGAAAGAGAACTGCCTCTGCTCTGTCTGCTGTGACGTTGGCATTGTTCACCACCTGATGTTGAGCTAATAGAGTATCTTCTGTAGTCCCTGCTTCAAGCATAAGTTTCGGGGAACTGGAGAGGAACTGAAGTATTTTGGGTGAAACATGAGTAATTTCATCACTGGTAGAGACTAGAGTTCGAAGTTTGTCAGGCACTGACTGTTTTTGTGTCTAGGAGTTCCTGAATTTGTTCAAGTTCAAAGGTTTCAGTAAAGTGGGTTTTCTTTCTATACAGGCTAGGAGAAATTCAAACCATCTGAACAAATGTAAGCAATCTGAATTTCAGAAATTCTTTGTAATATGCATGATGAAATAAGTTTTTGTGGCCATTTACTATTCTTTTCCACTCATTTCTCTTCCCTTTCTGAGCCACCAGTTCCTATAAGTTTTAGGTTGAGTTGTGAACACCAAGTTTTTTCCTTTTATACTCTCTACTGTTATTGTCTTGTTGCCAGATACCTTGAAAATTAGTCAGAAATTCGATTACTTGATGGCTGTGTTCACATGTCAAGGTCTGATTAATTTTATACACAGAGTTCTTATATTTAGGCTTTGGAACATTTGAAGTCTGCAAATTATTGAAGCCTAGAAATGGTTCCTGTTCACTGTTTCAGGCATCCTTGCTATGTTATATAATAAAGGAAACCATTTTTTTCTTAATAAAAGCATTAAATACTGCTTTACTTAGCGCTATCAATAAGTAATTTATGCCAACCTGTAGCAAAACATTTCTGGATCCTTCAAAAAGAAGTTGACTGACTTTACCAAGGATCAGTCATGCTTGACCAGCCTGTCTTCTGTCAAATGACTGGGTAGGTCTTCAGCTGAGGGGAGAACAGTGGGTGGTTTTTTTTTCACTTTGACCATAGCAGAGCTTTTTACAGTGTCCCACAGCATATTTCTGTTTACACTCTGAATGGGAGGATGACTAGACAAGTGAACTCAAAGAGTGGCTCATGGTTCATACTGTGCCTGGACAGTTAAAACTGGGGGGAGCTCCTCAAGGGTCTCATAGAACCACAGTTTTTTTTTTTTTAAATTTTTTTTTTTTAAATGTCTTTTATCAATGACCTGGAGGAGGAGGTGAAATTCACCTTCATTAGGTTTGTGGCAGACAAGAACTGTGTGGCTCAAAGGCAGAGCAGCCATGCCAAAGTACTCGAGAAAGCTAGAGGAGTGGGCCTGTCAGGATCTTAAGGTTCGACAAGGGTACAGGCCAAGGTCTGCTTCCAGCATCAGTAGTAACCCTGCTGCAGTGCTGCTAGCTCTACTGAGAAGGACCTGGTTCTGGTGAACAGTAGGCTAAATACAAGCCAGCAGTTCACCCTGGTAGTGATGAAAGCAGCTTTATTCCTTTTCAGCTGGCATTTATTCCAGATGTCCCCAGACCGCATCTGTAATGCGGTGTCCAGTTCTGCTCACATTTCTTCCTACCCCAAACAAGAACAATGTCAATGTACTTAGGGTGAGTCCACCAAGATGGTCAGGGAGCTGGAGTATATGACCTGTGAGGGGATGCCGAGAGCCTTTTGTGGCCTTGTTTACCCTGGAGAAAATGTTTTGGAGGGACCCAGTAGCAACCGTCTGATATATGCAAGGATGGATACCACAAAAATGTAGCGAGTTTCATTCTTGATGTGCACAGTGGGAAAATAAGAGGCAGTGGTCATAAATTGAAATGAGTGGTTCTATGTTGAAAAATTTTTGATTGTTAAGAGATTATAGCAGGTAACCTGTAAGCCTCTATGGAGATTTTCAAGACCTGAGTGGATAAAGTCTTGAGCAACTGGGACTGAGTTCAATGCTGGCTGCGCTTTGAGAAGGAAATTGAGCTGGATGACCTTCTAGGTTCCTGTCGCTTTGAATCATTGCATGAAAAATCACCCATGGCAGAGACTTAAGTAGCCAAATCAATCAATACATTTTGTTTTATTTGGAAACTTAAATGCCACTCCCACAAGGAATCATTTTTAGTGCTCCTAAATAAAATAGTTTCAACATGATCAGTTACTCTTGTTGACTGTTTTTATATTTAAGCATTAGTTACTTGAAATCTACCTGTTGAGTAAGCATGGAATAAGCAAGGTATGTTCATTGAATAACCTCATTTCATCTAAGAAATAAAGAAAAATATTTTTTCTCTGTGTTGATAAAGAAGTCTTACAACTTTGTAGTGTGTCTTTATACTATGTCTTGTCCCACATGCTTTCACCCATTATTCTGAATGTTGTCTTAAAACAAAGCAATTTGTAGAGCATTTGTGTGCTGTTTGAAGTTACTGGGGAGGAAGACACTGAAAACAGAAAGTAAATCTCTGTTTCTGTGATTGGTTCACTTCCCTCTTTGCCCAGGGCTATGAAAAGAAGGTGCCCACGTAGATGCTCTGTGTAGACATCCCCAAAACGGAGAAGGCTTTAGTCAGATTCATGCTGCAGAAATTACATAGTGGTATATGTAGGTGTTGTGGGTTTAAATTGCGATAGCCCTTCTCATAACCAAGATAATTTTGGTGAATAGTCAGGTTTGTTTCTGATTTTGTTTTTAAAGAAACCTGCAGGAGCTAGTAACAGGCTTATTTGTCGTGGTTTCTGTACTTCAGAATGTTCGAATCTCAACTTTTCTTTTGAGCCCAGGATCTTGATACGGTCTTGTAAATGACAGCATTAGTACGTATTGCAGTTTAAGCCCAGGTGGAAACTAAGCACTGCACAGCTGCTCACTCACTCCCCTCGCAGAGGGATTGGGGAGAGAATCAGAAGAGTAAAAAGTGAGAAACCTTCTAGACTGGAATAAAGACGGCTTAATAGGTAAAGCAAAAGCTGTGCGCACAAGCAAGGCAAAACAAGGAATTCATTCACAGATTTCTGTTGGCAGGCCGGTGTTCAGCCATCTGCAGGAGATCAGGGCTTGGGAAGGTTACTTGCGAAGACACAATGCCATCGTTCCAAATGTACCTTACTTCCTTCTTCCCTGAGCTATAAGTTGCTGAGCATGATGATGTACAGTTGGTCAGTTGGGATCAGCTGTCCCAGCTGTGCCCCGTCCCAACTTCTTGTGCACCCCTACCCTCCTAGCTGCTAGTGCGGAGTGAGAAACAGAAAAGGTCTTGACTGTGTAAGCACAGCACAGCAGTAACAAGAACATCTGTGCGTTATCAACCCTGTTTTCAGCACAAATGCAAAACATAGCCCAATGTTAGCTACTGTGAAGAAGGTTAACTCTGTTGCAGCCAAAACCAGCACAGTATGCCAGACTTTTCCATCCTCTCTATGCTCAAACATATATGCGTAAGTGTATGCAGGCTCTCTCTGTCATGTGGCTGGACATATTCCTGGTTTGGAAATGAATTTGCTTATGTGACATCTGTGAAGGTGATATGTATTGACAGTGGGGGTTTTTTGGCAAGTAGTGGCCGTTGAGTGCTGTGGCTTAGATCACTTCATACTTTCATCTCCAGCAAGTGAAAGGCATTGACATGATCTTTTGCTGCACTACCTTAGACAAGTAGGAACTTCTTGACTAACTTGATGCTTCCAGCAGTTCATGTATTTTGTTAGTTCCAGTGTAGAAGTTGCTACTAAGCAGTTCTTGAGCTATAGATTTTGTTGAATGTTGTGAAGTAGAAGTTGGTCAATTCTTCTATCTTGCTGCTTTCAGACTCACAGGCTCTTCTGCTTTATTCACCCCTAATATACAAAGAACAGTCTCTAAAGTGAATCTTTATCAGAAGGACAAAGATCTGGAAGAAATTTCACTTTTGTGCTGCATTCAAGGTAAGACTTTCAGAATTGTCTGTGATCAGATGACAAAACGCATGAATACTGAGGCTTGCAAAATGGTGCTATTTCAGAATTCTTGGCTTCTTGCGTATCATACTATTCCTGCAGAATATTATGAACATGAAGTATTAAATACTTCTGCATAATTCTTTGGAAATACACTAATGGTCAGAGGCATATAAGCTAGCTGTGGCTGTGTTTCTTAACTAAAACCGTTAAGTAGGTTGCTACTTGTAACTAATGTTTACTATGCAAACCTGTCTTTTGAGTCCCATATGTGTTCCCACTTCTAAAACTGATACACTAAATTGCATGATAAAAAGGAATGTCTTGCTAAATTGACAGTGTCTTAGTAACTTTTTAATTTAAGATCTTGTCATGAGCTTGTAATTTGTCTGTGAATGCAGTATTGTAGCTCTTGAGTGACATTTTCAGTCAGTTTCAAAATATCAGGAAATAGTTGGCAATCGGGGCAGGTTTTCTTCTTTTTGGAAGGAGTGCTAGATGCATTTCTTTTGAGAAAGCTGTAGCTTCAAGCACACACACAGTTGTCGTCTGTTTGCAAGTTGAAGCACCCATGAAGTGGTAGGAGCCATTAACATCTTTTAGCAGAGTGATACCATTGCCTTCAGCTTTGTTGCACAACTTAGCAAAATGTTTGGTAATGTTTGCTGTGTTGTTCCCACACCACTCCCAGGGGAGAGTGGAGGATGTAACAAAGACTAGGGGGATAAAACCTGTAGCAAAGAGGAATTCTTTCCAGTGGGACCAGTCTTGGGGAGAATGTTGATGGACTCTTGTTGACTGGGCTAGTATGTTTTTCATGGCATTCAAATGGAGGAACTGAAAAAATGGTTGTGAAGAATGGAGGGGCAGTTAGCTACCCCCCTGCAGAGATGGTGATTTGTGTAGGAAGGGGAATACAAGGCCATGGTATCCAGACATAGAACAGGTGATGAGGACATTCATATGGAGTCACCCAGAAGGACACAGGACATGTCTGGAGACTCGAAAGCACAATTAGCACTTAATGTAGGCAGTTGGTTGCTTAATGCTAGCTCTTCAGTTTTTGGGGGAGTGGAAACCTACTGAAATTGGCACTCGTGCTAAATTCAGTACCTATTTGAAGGATTAGGTCAGTAGTCTTCTACGCAATTACCTGTTTGACTGTGTGGTTCTGTATTTTTTTTATAGTAGGTTTTACTGAATTATCTGTGTAATCTCCAAGCTGAATGTCTACTTCTATTTTTAAACTTCTAAATTAATCAGATTCTTTCAGTTGTCATTCTGCAAAAGCCCTGAATACTTAACAGTATTTCTTGTGTGGTGTGATTATTTTTTTTTTTATTATTGTTATTTATTTTTTCCCATGGATACAAAATTTAATCCAGGTGGTTTGTTGAACCTAGGATAGAATACATGCAGGTTAAGCTGTACATGTAGTAAAGTGGTAAGACTGAGATGCAAGCTTTGAAAGATAGAAATCGTCTTATCTTGACTTGTTGCCTCTATAAATAGGATGACGGAGTAGGATGCCTGACCCCTTACTACAGTTGATGGAGTTTTTCTTATGCATCTTTGTGCTAAGATGTTCCCATTGCTGCTTGGTCCAGCAAGGGCATGTCTTGCAGCCAGGAGTGTGCAGGAGCAGTAACCTTTGGAGCTGGAGATGGTGTCTTAATCTGTGTTATCCAAATTTGCCTGCAGCTGATGTCTGACCTGATGAGTAGCATAAAATGAATGTTGAATTATTAACATGCTTGCTTCCCGGAATTCTTTTTGCTGTCAAGTCTATGTAGACCTATTGTTACTTCATTGACTGCCTGTAATGCCCTTAAGCATCCTCTTAATATCGATTTCTCGAAAACTGGCATGGTCTTCTTGCATGTTAGTTTTAACATTCTTATTGATAAAATTGCCCTTTGAATTTTTGCAGGTATAGCTCGACACATATTGTGACACTGGCATAGTGGCAAAATTAAAAGTTTTTACTCAGTAGATATGTCTGAAACTTCAGCACTGAAATATACATTGCGAATCAAGAGAGTTTAAACTGTATTGATTAAAAGTGAGTCAAAGCATTTTATTGTGAAACTGAAGTTGCGGTACTAATTGGACAAAACTTGAGTATTTAAGCTTGCAAGTTGCCAGATGGCTGCAGCTTGCCAAGTACTCCTCTGTTTAGATGACAAGTGAAGCAGTTCAGATAGCCTCAATGCAGACACCTGAAAAAGATTCCATGTGTCCAGGCAACGTTACTGGAGACTGCCACGAGAAAAAAAGGTAATGGAAATTTGCTTCACTCTGCAGTTCCTAGAGATAGTAATTTTTTTTAGTTAGACTTCAGAGTTTTTCTTAAAAAGTTCCTCTAGCCTGATGGAAAAGCAGAGCGTGCTATACAAATGCAAGGGGAAGTACTGTGTTCTCTGAAGTAGTCTGACAAGCCCTCTGTGATCTGAAACCTAACTTCCTATACCGTCCTGTGGATTGGATAGTATGTATCATGTGTTACAGGTATATTGTTCATGTTACTGTATGGAAGTATATCATTATATATCACATAGGATCAGCTGCTTCTCTTAAGCACTTCTAAATAACTGCTTTAAAAATGCTTTGAGATATGCCTTATTTGAACTGAACCAAATTGATTCGATGGGGTTGATTTAGGAAGATGGTAAATATGTGTTGGCCATATGGGAGCGATTTTCTAAGCAAGCAGACCCTCTTGGAAATTATATGTCTTTACATTTCTGAGTGCTGATTCTCTTCACAATAATAGAGTATGTTACTGAAGTAACTTTGATAGTAGGTAGAAAAAAATTCTTAACACAGATGAAACTAAAAAAAATTTTCCTAAAACTAATTGAGATATAAAAAAATAACTATGTATTTTAACAATTCCTATTTGGATATTTCAGTTCCGGATATTATTTAAATTAGTTCTTTTGGAAGATTGTGTGTGTGTGTAGGCTGCTAGTTGCTCTAACAGATGTGTGAATTATCTCTTTCCAAGTTGTGTGCTTTGCAGTAAACATTGAATTGCCTACAGCATAGTAAATGTTAATATTTGGCAGCTTGTAGTACTGGTGTTCTTATGTTAATGGTTTGAGTGTACTGGTGGTTTTATTATGGCATTGAATGACCTTTTTGCATTTAATTTAACTCCTTTTGTGTACAAACCTAGCAAGTGATAATGTGGCTAAAAAAAGCTATAAATAGATCCAAGTAAGTGGTTAATTGTGTGGTAGAGAGTTTATGCTTCCTTTAACTGTCTGCATAGGAACATCAGTAATGTCCAAGTTTTTTTCAAATCTGCTGTGTTAGCTCAATTTTAGTTCATTTGTATCTGAAGACTTACCCTTAGAAGAGGAGGGAAGAATAAGAACCTCCTTGGAGAGAGAGGAAGTCCTTTGCCTTAATTATCAGTATCTCGTATAAAGAAATTTTTTTTCTATTCTTTATAAATTTGATATGAGTTGATTTCCATCACTGTCAAACATACCGACATTAGGGAGTTCTTGCTCTGTTTTCTGTACCAGATGCTAACTGCAATACTGTAATTTTGACCTTTTTGATTTGATTTGATTTTTCAGTCTACTTTGTGGAGGTCAAATTCCGTCTGAAGTTTGGAGGTACTTGTGGTCCCACTTAGGGTTGTGTGTATTATACAGTCACCTTTGCCGTCTTAGCAATTAAAGTAGACAGTTATGTCAGGTTTCCTACCTGTCTATCCTTCAATGTTTTGAAGTCTCCAACAGTTGAGTTTCTTTATTGTCCAGATGCATATACTTGCTACAGAATTAACCGAGCTGAAACCCATTGCTTTCTCTGTTTTTTTTGTGACAACTGGTATTGTAAGAATTCTTTATGGTCTTACACTTAAGATGTTTTCTTGAAAGGCTTAGCTACTTCATAATCAACAGAGAATGTTTTTATTTGCGAGATTACTTCTGAAATTGAATAGTATTTTAGTTTGCAAACACCTTGCTCTTGTCCTGGGGAAAAGAATGACAAACTCTGGGTGTTCTTTAATGCTGCTATAGTACGTGGAGTGGATGAGACAGTTTGGCCCAGAGGACTTCTCAATAGATGTGCCATGTAATGTTATCGGATGACAGGTGTGGTGGATTCTTTCTCAGAACGTTTAACAGGTGCTCAGGCTGTGATTTCTACTTGTTTTAGGCAGATGTTTATTTACAAAATCAAAGTAATCCACCTGGAGTGACTGTCTTTTTTTAAACATTGATCTGAAGCCCAGATGTTCACAAAGCCAACAAATGGACAGATGGTTTCAAACTGAGTCATTAGCTGCTTAGGTATTCTAGCTGGGGAGATGCTAATATATTTACCTCATGGGGAAACACAATACAACCGTGCTCAAAAGACAGGCACTTCAGTAATAGTAAGCATCATCTTATGTTGCCCATACGTATCACTCTGGTGTGCCTGAGCTGGAATTTTAAATCCTGGTCAGGAACATGGGTGTTTGCAGACTCTGCCCTTTGCATTAAGAAAAGAGAAATACAAGTACATGCAGAATACGAACACATCTTTCTCAGTCTACAACTCTTGGATTGTTGTGGAAGGCATGATGCGTATCTAAACTTTACTTACACTCTAGCTGTAATGTAAGATATGATAAAAGCTAGTTAAGAGACTTTTGCAAGCTCTTCTCTAGAAAGCTCTAGCAGCCCCAATAAACTTACTTGTTCAGTATAGAAGGTCTCTGTTTACAGTCCTTCTTTGTGAATTTATTTGAGATTTTTGGCGAAGAACACTAATTTATAAATGCAGTACATCTTAACTGTTGATGATACTCTCTTCTTAGTTCAGCTGAAGATCAGATAACTGAAAAGGAGTTTTATGCTTGTATATTTTTACTACAGCATGTTAGATAGCCTTTCTCCTCAGCATTCCTGAAACAGGATGTTTGAAAATCTGTCCAATGTAAGTGATTGAGAGGTGGTACTGTATTTCTGTGCTTCAGTCATGCTAAGCATAACTCTCATTTGTTATAGGAGACCAGAGGAGTAAGTGCTTGTCTGTGGTCCCCCGGTAGGCAAATGTAGATCGCTTACGTGCGTTCTAAATTTTTGTAAGGCTAGATTTTGGTATTCCTTCGTCTTCTGCTTGTGTAATGCAACGGAGTTTGAGTTACTCATCAGCTAGATGAGCAGTCTCTGCTTCAGGCATTTGCTTGTACCAGCATAACTATCTGTGTCTGTTGCTCAGCCGTGTAGCGTGGAAATGGGAATGAGCTGCTGAGAGCAAATATTGCTTAAGCTACCGTTGCTGCCAAGACATCTACTTAGTCATAAAGTGAATTTATTGATCTAAAGCTTACCTAAAAAACCCCCAAAACCTGAGAATTTAGGAATTAAAGAAGTGCCTTACAAATATGTGTCAAAGATAGATCTGCAGAAAAGAAATTCAGAGTAGCTTTTGTAAAATGTATCAAAAAGCAGCTTTCTGATGCTGTAACATAAGTCTGCCATTTGTGAGGTGATATTCTAAAGTATGGACGTAATTAGAATGCTAAGCTTGTAATTATTAACAAGCTTTTAGATGAGTGTAAAGTACTAGTGTGTTCCTGTTGGAAATTAAGCCTAGAATAGTTCAAATGACTAACTGACAATAAAAGTTTGAACTGCAAACTTCGAATTGCTGAACTAAATTTTCACCAGAACCTCGAGTAAGGCATATAGCTTTTTAAGAAGCCCAAGATGTTACTTTTAAAATGTAGTGGATAGACACCATTGCACTTTTTACAAAACCTTACTATTAGATCATCTGCTTCAAAAAGGATAAAGCACTTAAAGTACTTCATGGAGCTTTCATTTTCAAACTTCTGTCCATTCTTCTTCCTTTAACTGAACATTTTAGTGCAGTTTCCATGTTTTAAGAGGGAACAGGGAGAGGAACCAAAAATACCCACACATCCACAGAAACACAAATCCCAATGTTTTTGCACAGAATAAATAACCACTTAACAAATGCAGGGAGAATTCATTATTCTTTCATTACAAAGAATTAATAACTTTCTCTTTAGGGGGAAAGTTCTACATTGTCTCAAGCAATTACAGAGAAATTAATTCCTGTTTTAGTTTGATCTTTGTCATATATGTAGACTGAAGAAGAACTGCTGCATGAACTTGCAGCACAACTAGTGCACTCCCTTGATATGTGCTCTTATGTTCCTGGAAAAAATCAGGTAACTTAATGAACACCTCTTTTAGGAGGTGAGTGTTATCTTATGTTTACTGTATATTGAGAAGATGCAATGGGGTGGTTGCGGTACACTAGCTAACCTGTGGTAAGATTACACTATTGCTCTTTTACTTCTCTCTCCTAGTATCTTCAGCAAAATCCTTTCCTGTCATCTGCATAAAACAGTTTACAGTTCTGGGGGATGATGATGGCAGTGGTGGTACTGTGATGTCATAAGGTCAATTATGGCACATTAGATTACAGCTCTTTCAGTTGATGTTCAGAGAGTGGGTTGTTTTGTTTGTCTACTTGTTTTAAAGCAACAGTGATTTGGTTATCTGTAAAAGGTCAGAGTTGTAGCTGATTGTGGAGCAGAATGAAACCAGTGTTTTTCTGGTGCTTTTCTGACCAGAGTCTGGAAGCTAACAAAGGACTGGATGCTATAATGGGTTTTGTTTGTTTTAAACAGGATCCAGCCTGAGGATTATTAGTGCTTTATTACCAGGGTTATTAAGTATATATTTAATCATCACAAAGACCAGCATTTGATGCTTGCCCTTCTGCAAAATAATATAGAGGGTTCACTGGGCTGCGTAATTTTTTTGAATATTGGGTTTAGTTCTTTAGCAGTTATTTACTTATGTTGGCTTTGACCATGTAGCTTTTTCCTTCTTAAATAAAATGCTGTAAACAGGGTGAAATTAAGTGTCTTTTTTATCTCATAAGCATTTGAGCTCAAAATCTATTTTATTGTAGGGTATTGGTGACTTAACAGCAAAAATTACAGAATTTTACTGAACTAACTTTTGTCCTACTCAAATATTAAGCATATACATATTCCAAAGATCTAAGGAGCCCGAACAAAATATATAATACATCTTGTAATTTTGTTAAGTCTTTAATAGGAAACATTCAACTTTACTCTTGTGATGTAATTTATGATGAGTGATCTGGATAAAACCATTTCATTTGTGCATGTAAGCGTTTTTAGCACACGGGCTATTGGGGGTTGAATATAGTAGCTTATTATCCCAAAAACTTTATAATGAAATTTTTTGTTATGAAAAAACCAAGTCTGCAGCTTATTTGATCACTACTGCACAGAAGTAAGTAGGATTAGTGTCTGTCCCCTCGTTGTGCACTGTTCAGTGGTAGAGTATGTAACAAGATGACTTTGTGTTTTGAGACACTGAATACTGTATTTCTCTCTTCTGAGAATTCGTGTAGATAGAATTTGTGTAAAAGGGAGCATATCCTGGAGTAGAATGCTCTTAGTCCGAAATACCTGACTTTGAATGTGCCCTACTCTAAGCAACCTGTCTCCTGGCTAAAAGTTACCCTCGTCTAATGAATGCTCTCACATCCTCTGTGAAATAGAAGAATTTGGGAGGGGTCAAGCCTCTTGCCTTTTGCGAAGCATAATGCTTGTCTTCCGGTCTGCTTCCGTGAATCAGCTGCTTCTAAAGGCTACTGGAGTAGCATCAGAAGAACTTGAAGCTCTTGAGCACTTCATCCTGCAAGCCCCATGTACCCTCTTAGTTAAGGGGGAACTTCTGAAGGTGGGAGACGGTGCTTGGAGGAGTTGTGTTCTCGTCACACATCCTGTGTCCATGCCCGAGTCGCTGGTGGATTTAAGAAGAGGGAGTCAGGCTATTTTGTGCTGCTTGTGTTTTGTGGTTTTCCTTAAAGTTCTTGGATATGGAAGCAACTTTTTATACTGAAACTTCTAAACTTTTTTGGGGAGAGCCTTTGCCGTGTAGTCCAATACAATGATTTGGGCTACTTGCTGTCTTATTCTTTCAAAATACTTTTTCAGAGTTAATTGATTTAGTGGATGCAGCTTGAGGTGTAGTTTCACAATACTCTGAGCAGATCTGAGCTGGCAGCAGCTGCCTATCCTGCATTTCAGTCATTGGCACTTGTCTGATGCTGCATTTCCTAAGCTGTTTTGGAGAGCTCAAGTGGCAGAAAATAATTGACTTTTTCTGGCTTGGTTTGATACTTTGAACCATCCATCCTGTTGTCATTCAGAAGAAGAAAGAATGTTTGGGAAAATGGCAGCAGTGTAATGTTGCAGACATAAAACTTAGCAAACTCTCACAGTTCTTCAAACCGTAGCAAAGTATTCCTTCTTTTGAGCTATTTCTTGCTTATGACACTCATTGGTAGTTGAAAGGCACTATTTAGTGTTTGGAAGAGGCAAGCTGTAATGAAGTGTCACAACTTTATTCTCTGATGAGTGGATCTGAAGTTGGTCTGTAGTACATACATCCCTTTTATCCCTCATTCAGCTCATCAGAGCGCTGTAATCAGTTTCAACTCATCAGTGTTACAATAAGGCTTGTATTTCTCTCATGCCTCAGACAAAGCTTGCTGTTATCCACAGTTCTTCCTGTGGTAGTTCCTCCTACTGTACTGTCATGGTAGCTTTTGTAAGATGCTGTGGTTTGTCAGATTAAATATGTAGTCCCTGATCCATGAAGGAATTTGGCCATTTGCATCCTATTCAAAACAAAGGATAATGCCTGGATGCTGTTGTGGATACCTACATCTGAGTTGTTAGTTATCTGCTCCTTTTACATTTCAAGCTGAATTTCTGGTTAATTTTATAGAAACTACTTTTAAAGAAGTGTAATCATTCTTGTTTCAGAAAAGCTGAAATGCTTTTGCAAGTGAAGCCTGTTGCTTTTGTTTTGAACTCTGGGGCATTTTTTCACATCGAAACATGCAACTTAAAGAGCTCACAAATTGTATGTGCAGCACTTGGTGGGTTTAAATCTTGTCAAACACTCAAGGAATGCACTCTGTCATTTGAGCAGGTAAATAAAATTTAGCAAGTAGCAGTGTTATGCTAGCAAATGTGCAAAAGCTGTTTCTTCTGTTACTGAATTTAGGGACTTGAATGCCAGGTAATGGGCTAGATGAGTTTTTAAGTGCTAGTCTGTGCTGCTGAAGGAAATAGCAAGGAAAATAAATCTGATTCCTTGTTAGCATGGCTCTTTAATATAGTTTTTAGAGAGTGTGCTGAAAAGTCTTTTGACATCCAGGCATAGCTTTAGTTCAAGCACTTTTATTTAGGAAAAAAGTTGTATTCATGAAAAAATTACTGAACAAATCTGTTGTGAGCCAGCTGGAGTAGCTAACTACTTCCTTTGTTTCTTTTTAGGAAATACCAAAATAAAGCAGATGTTGTGTCCTGTACTGTTATCTCAAGGTTTTGCAAGTCATTCTGTTATGTGCTTCTTAGGAATGTAAACTAATTCTTTCAGCACTGAACTGGAACCTTGACAAGGTTACAATTACAGGTAAGAACAAATTCTGACACTTGGAAAAAATTGTTTTTACTTTGACTGTCTTTTAATTTGCAATTTGCAATTCATCAAGAATTTAACAAAAATTTCAGAACAGATTGGATAAAATGATGTGGTTTTTCTATGTATTTGAGTTTTTCTTAATTTTATTTTAATAGGGAGGAAATATAATTTAAAATATAGCTTCTTTCTGTTATAGTACAAAGCACTGTTAATAAATGAAAAAAAATAATAATTTTTCAACATCCAAAGTGTGATGACCCAGATTTTGAGGAAGGTATTTCTCACACAAAAGACTACAGTATCAGTCAGTGAAAGTCGTGAAGTGGTTTGCCGCTGTGTTGAGATCGGCTTACTGTCTGTGTGTGGGGCTTTTTTTTTTTCCCCTCAAGGTCTGTATTTCCTTAAATATGCTAATAGCAGCAATAGTGCTTAAGTTACCTTTTTTAATCAGTTACAGAAAATTTCTAATTTTTTGTTACAAGTCCACTGTAGTTTCAACTCTTGAATAACCTTTTTAGGGGTAAAGGTTGATGTCTTCTTCCAGGTCAGTGGAAATGTTTTGGCTGCTGGTTTTCTGTCATAACTTTATCTGACAGTGATGGAGATAACCCTTGTCCTACTACTCGGTTCCTGTCTTCTAAACTCCTGTGTAGGGGACTACAAGTCAATGTCCTTTACTCTGACGTATTTTTAAAAAAAAAAAATTCAGTGCTACAAAACTGCAAAAATTAAGAAAAGCCCAGACAAACACACCACCACAAATACCTGTCGTAGAGACTGCATATTTTTTGGTTTGTATGTTTCTGTTTTTAAACAGGAAGTATCTGTTTTGAAAACTAACCATGAAATAGCTTAATCCATATGCTGAATCTGCAGAATTATGATAATGGCCTTTCAATCTGAGTTTCACATTTTAGTATCTTTGAGAGGAAGATTTGCTTGCCTTAGCCTGCCCTTGTCAGTAGTGGGAGGACAAGAATCTGGGACTGTTTGTATCAAGCAGCCCAATATTTGTTCCTCTGAAGTTGAATGATACATAGGCAGGCCAGTGACAGGTTTGTGCTGAGGAGGTAGCACTGATTGTTCTGCTACTACAATGAAAGAAGGGTTCAAATGTAATTTGAGTTGTTTTGCTTGTGTGTCACTGTCATGGTTGAATGGGGTTCTACTTAATTTGCAGTGATGTAACAAATTGAAAAAAGGCACAACTCTTAGACCATGCAAGTCATAGCGTAATTTATGTTGGAATGGACCTCTAGCACTCGTCTAGCCTAGCCCTTGTGTCTGACTTCCTCAGATTTGTGTGTGAATCAACAAATCACCCCTCAATTATGTAAATAAGTAGTTTAGTGTTTTACTGTGGTTCTGCTGACCTGCTGCAGAACACTTACTCTGATCTTTCAGACCTGCTTAGGAGCAATTTATTGATGACATGAATTGATGATTCATTTCTGCTCTGTTCACACAAAAATGCATCTGAAGCTTTTAGTAAACAAATACTGATAAAGGTAAGGAAAGAGATTGTCTTAAATGCCTTAATTTTCAATAAGGGAGAATGTATTATTAGTGACATACTGCTTCATGCTAATGAGTAAAATAAATTCTTCAGTTTTGATACCTGTATTATATTGGCTAAACATTAGTTTCTTCAAAATCTTGGGGGCTATTTCTTTGATAGAAACATGACTGGTGATGTTTAGATTGATTGGAAAGGAGCAAACTAAATTTAGCTCAAAATATTTGGTCTCTTTTTGAATTTAGAGAACCACAAAATGATTCTGCATAGAAATAGCTGTAAACTTTTTTAGGGAAGGATCACAAAGGTCAGCACATTGTAACATCACCACACGTGCATCTGCTTTGAATAGCCTAGTAAAGAAGTGAGAACATACTGGCTATGAGAAGTATAAGCAGATACAGGCAAACTAAAGGAATTTCAGTTAATATCATGGGATAGAAGTCTTGTTGTAGTATGGTCAGTAGGGATGAACAAGAGTACAGTGCAATCCTCCAGGTGGTAATAGTAAAGCCACACGAAGTTGCAGAGCTTGAGTTAAGGGCAAAATATGACTTTGGGAATAATAAACCTAAACAGGTAATACCTGATAAACCAAGCAGGCCTGTTTCACTCATGCCGGTGCGTCGAACTCCTGTTTCAAAAAAATTGTGCGAGCGCATGAATATTGGCTTATGCAGAGCTATCTTGGCTGTTAAAGACTTCGGCCGTTTTGCTGTTCCCATGGAGGTACTAGAAGTGTTAGTCTGCTTGCTTTGCACTGGCCACTAGCTGGGCACAAAGCTGTAACTGAACCAGTCTGGGTATTTATGTATCTTACTTATCACTTTTTGCATAGTTCCTCAAACTCAGATAAACTGTTTACAGGTAACAAAAGGGATTGAAATTTTGCAGACTTCGGAGTGTTTGGAGGAGATCTTAATAAAGAAAACCTGAAGTTGTTTCCTGGAAAACTAAGATGAGTGACATTAGGGCATTGACTACAGTAGAGTCTTTCTTACTGAGAATGACACTACATTCCTCATCTTCAGGAATAGCACCTGCCTAGCTCTGGTGCCAATGCAAGCTAAGGGCTGCTGGCTATCAGGAGTCACACTGGCAAGAAAAAAATTATGTGTAGCTAGCTAGGAAAAGCAGTGCATATTTCTTTTTAAGCTGCTTTTTGGCCACAAAACTGAGAAGTTGACTTCTACAACTTTTAGGTAAGGGTGAAGCTCCATGACAAAGGCTTGATGACTGTAAAAGTGCATCATGCTGGGCACTGATAACTTTGTGCTGAATGCTGTGATTCCAAAGCTAGATTCAGAGTCCACTTTGAAGCTTTTTGTGAAGTTCATCTTGAACAAGACTGCATTCCAGAAAAATCAGAAGCAGCATGTGCAGCAGAAATATGCAGCATCCGGGGGTGACAGACGTTTGCGGTTTAAGTTGAGCTTGAAGATCTGCAGTTACATAGGTTCATCCGTGTTTTAATAAGGTGCAGGAAAACAAAATATAAAATGAACCTCTGAATAGACCACGAGCATCTATGTTTTTCTGGTATTAATAGCATAGCTAAAAAGATTATAGCTCTGAACGTAGCTCCTGGGGCTTCTTTGAATTTTTTTTTTCTCACTGTCTTCCCCTTTGAAGGTTACTGCCCCCTTGGATCTGCTGTCTAAGCTGCTGGCTTCTAAATCCACTGCAGTCAAAGTCACAAAGTTTCAAAACAGCAAAGCTAACTTTACACCTCTTCAGTGAAATAGTTTAAAGAGTAAGGGCAAAAATATCTCGGCCAGCAATTCTGGAAGAAAAGAAATTGCTGGCACAGTGTAGTGGTGAGTAGCTGAGACAGAACAGAAGAGATAATGTTTTCAGGTATCCCTACTGACATTGAAAGTAGATGTGATTCCGCAGTGTTAAATTACTCCTGTGATTGTTTTGTACCTCCAGACCAGCTTAAAGTAGCTGAAGCGCACTCTCAGATAGTCATCTCCTTTTCAACTTGCTGGTTTAAAAGTAGCGTGGTGGGGGATGTTGTGTGTTTTGATTTGGTTTTGTTGTTTCTTTCTCCTAATTAATTTAAAAGCTACAGCTGTAGCTCCTAGGCATGTGTTCTACCTGGTGATGGGTGTAATTTGCAAATTTTTTTTAAAAATCATGATTTAAAAATCCATTGGACTTCTTTCATGTCATTTGGCAGGAAAAGTTTTTGATAGTAGGCTCTATATTAAAGTTTTATGTTCATACTGAATTTCTTTGTGTCAGTATCTTTAGTCAGCTGATATCCTTCTTAATTGGTGCCCATGAGAGTGACTTATTTATAAACAAACAAAAAATAAATAAATCCCATAGTGAGTGGACTTGAATGATTATTACTGTCTTTTTTATGTAGTTCATTTTTAAGTGAAAGTAAAATAGTCGGATCTTATTCTTAGACTCAAATAATTGCTGTTTGACTCTGCCAGTACTTGGGACTACATAATTAGAGTAGCTGTTACAGCAAGCTTCGAGTATAGTTCTTGTTCAGAAATTCAGTAACTATTTGCTTACTGTACATTTATGTAGTGCCAGCATTTTTAGGGTCAGTAAGTCAAAAGTGCTCCCAAATTTTCTGGAATCAAAAATAAAGATCTTCAAAGCTAGTTTCACTCATCAAATGAACTTGTATGTAGTCTACATATAGTATAAATAAATAGTACAATGTAAGTATGATAGTGTAATGATTGTGTATTGTAAGTAAATACAAGATTAGTAAAGGTTACTTAGAATATTCTGTCACTCTGATCTTTTTATAAATTGAAGGGTACAGGAAATCTTTATGAATGTCAAACCAACCTACAGTGTGTAGAGGTGTGTAATATGTAGAGTGTGTGTATGCACATACATACGCACCAGAGAGAGCGAGCCTGCAAGATGGAGACACGAGCCACACAAAGGAGGTTTCTACCAAGGCTAAATTTGATTATTTTTTTTTAAAATTTTTTTTTTTTACTTAAATCAGAGAAGTTAATTCTTCCTGCACTTCTGTTAGGCTTTGAAATTGTTTGTCACAGATATTTGGCTTCTTTATTTGTCATTTACATCTTTTATATCTAGTGTAGCCTTTTGTCTGTTGAAACATCATTCTTTTTTTATAGCAGGAGCACATGTGTTTTATAACAGGAAACTCTGGCACTGTTTCTTTTTCACAGCACTGACTTATTAAAAATGACTGGCCTGTTGAGCGAATCCTTCTGAGGAAGAGATATTTTACAGTACACTTTTATGACCTAAGCCCAAAAGATTGATGTTGGACCCTTCTCATTATATGAAAAGATACGTTATTGCCTTTGGGACTGTTGACCATCAAGGTATTAGTCTAGTTCTGCTGTTTTCTTTAAAACTGACATGTGATCTGGAAATTATTTTATAGTATCTGCAATAACTTTGATTATGGCTTTTAGGCCTTTATAATCTAATTACATTTTGGCTGTCTTCATGACAGCCAGCAAGTAAATATTTCTGCCTGTTAAATATAAATCTACACAAAAAGGAGCATGCTTTTAATTTAAAGTAACTGCTTATTTCTCCTTCATGATGTAGGAGAAAATCATGGATATGTGTCACTGAGCAAGAACTATTTGCAATTTTCTTTGTAGATCTTGGGAAAAAACCAGTGGGTGCGGTTGTTTATCTTTTAAACAGATAAATTCAAACTTATAAGACCCTTTACTATGTGGCTGATCTAATTGATACCAAAGAAACTCTTCACTCTGTAGCTGTGAGGGAAAAAGATACCAATCACGATTTTTTCTGGTGTATCAGAGGACATGGCTTTTGTCTTCGTACTTCCATGATGTCTTTGGTTTCCTGAGCCTGAATTATTGCTTGTGTTACCTGTATATGAGATAAGGACCTCATGTTTCAGGTAGAAAGCGTCAGAGAAGAATATATATTAGGACTTCAGGCAAGTAAGCCTTGGGTTAGGTTTTTGCCATGGGAAAGGGATGTCAGCTTTTGCTAGAGAGTAGCTGCCCTCAAGTCTCTTGGGATGGCTTAGCTATTGATTTAGAACAAGAGATGAAGAGTGTGCAGTAGAGCAGTAGCTAGAGCTGCTGCTCAAGCAGTATAGTGCTCAGATTCAGTTTCTTCCATTGCCAGGTAGGGTAAAGGCCATTATTTTCTTTTTCAAGGCCTTCCAAAAGCCTTTGAGCCTTGGTGATCATTGACACTTGGTGATTATTACTTGTTTTAATTATTACTCTTTTATTCTTCCCAGATTTGGGAAAACTACCAGAAGAAGGGAATGCTAGTTTTCCATTCTTGATCTGAAATACATATACTATTTTAAAGAATAGTCTGTGAAGCATGGATGAGAGCTAAGGCCTTCTCTGTTCCAGTAAAGTTTTGGGAATTACAGTAGACATGGTCTTTCAGATTTTAAAAGGTTCAGCTAATAATCTTCTATGGAGGAAACATTTTCACCAGAAGGATGTTAAATGGTTTTCTCAAGCTAATGTGTTACACAATTAAATGTAACTTAAAAGTGGGATATTTGGAAATTAAATGTCAAAAGTTGAAGAGGTACTGAATTTTTGAGCTTATTGATTAAAACCATGCCTGAATTAGTAGCTGAAGGTAGACACTTCATCTGTTCCTCTGCTGGCTGTATTTTGTCTTTAAGACTGAATCTTGCTCTACAAACATGTTTGGGGCTTAATGGCTTAAGTCCCTCCAGAAATGTTGAGAGGAAGCATAATTAGGTCTTCATTAACAACTTGGACAGCGGAAGAGTATGCCCTCTTAGCACGTTTGATACTGCATTGGAGAGAGAGCTAATTTGCCAGCGGGTAGACTTTAACAGTAGTAGTGTAGAAAGATCTTGACAAGTTGGGCAAATAGTCTGATGGTAACCTCAGGAAGTTTAATCAAGTCATATACCTGGAATAGATTAACCTTGTCCCTCAGTGTGGTCTGGATGATGTCTTATCTAGGAATGAGCTTTGTAGAAAAAGAACCATGGAGTCCTGTTGGACAACCAGGACAAAAGAGTTGAATGTTAAGGAGCAGTATGTTTATAGTGATGTAAGTCTGAGCCATATTAGAAAAGATTTATCCAGCATGTTGGGAGAAGTGATTATTTCTCTCTATTGGGAACTGATGAGGCTGTATCTGGAATATAATGTGGAGTGCCAACCCCCCAGTACAAGAAAGGTGTAGTTATGGTAGGGCAAGTAGAGCAGAGAACCAGTGTTACTTAGGTGCTGGAGCATATGGTATATGAGGAGAGGCAAGAGCTGAGTTTCTTCAGTTGCAAGGAATAAAGGCCAAGGGGTAGATCCAGCTGCTGCCTTCCAACTATGTAATGGGAGGGTATAGAGAAGGTAGAGCTGTGGTCTTCTCAGAGATGTTCAATGACAGACCAAGAGGTAAAGGACATAAGTTGCACTGATGGGTGTTCTGGTTTTGTTATGAATGTGGTCAGATGTGAACTGATTGCTCAGAGGTTGTAGAATCTCCCTCCTTGGACACATTCAAAACTTGATAAGGATCTGAACAGCTTGAGCCATCTTTGGTGTTGGATGTCATACTGATTGAACTTGGAATGGGGGTTTGGACTGGGTAAGCTCTAGAGGTCTCTTCAACGTTAATTGTATCTAGCCTAGTGTGCCTAAAGTGATGGAAATGCCAAGTTAGACTTGTGATGGGCTTTGCCTTTTGTAGGATTTTTGCAGGTCAGTTTGACTGAGTTCAGTTTTTAGATGCTAAAGTCTGTATACTGATCTAGCATGAGATGTTAAAAGAAGGACAAAACTAGATGTGAGTATTAGGGTACTGTTTTTCCAGTGGAATTGTTTTCTTTTTTAAGTTTTCATTTTGCAGAAAATAAATAGTATTTTTGTTTCTTGTGTATTTTTTGTTTGTGCTTGTGGGTGTGTTTTTGTTGTTGTTTGGTGTGTTTTTGTTGTTGTTTGGTGTGTTTTTAAAATAAAAGTTGCTTTGCTAAAAAAGGTAAAGCTTATGATACCTCAGATTTCAGTAAAATATTTCTGACTTAACTAATTTATAGATAGATAAATAGACGGCTGAGTTTATTGCTAGGGAAAGTTTTGTGTGTTGGCACTGTAGATGTGAGGTTAAAATTATATTTGTGCATAACATCTGATAGGAATATACTGTACTCACCTGTATTCCACATCATTTGCTTGTTATTATCTGTAACTTTGTAGTATTTTTTAAAAAGCTAGAAGTTGTTACTGTTAAAAGTACAGTATTTAACAGAACAGATGTTCATCTATTTTAAGTTGTCTTTATGCTTTACTATAGCTAACAGTTTTGACTGGAAATCTGAGTTTCAGTGAGTTGATGAAATCACTGTTTTTCTTCCATGTTCACTGAAATGGCTTGACATTTATTTTCATCTGATCTTCAAACCAGTTGCCTTATATAGCCTACATAATCTACACAGTGACAGAAAGGTTTTTTTCTGCTGCATATTGGTGTCTTTTACAAGTCCAGCCATGATTCTTGAACTTAGAGTTTTCTTACTGATTGCAAGTCTGTCTCTGCATACTTTAATAAAGATTTGTAATATTAAATAGGACATTTAGAATATCAAGATTATGAACTTGAGTAGTACCATCTTTTCAGTTTCTCTGTTCTGGTCTGTAAGAATTGAAGCAACTTTTATGAAGTAGGTTAAGCTAAGGTGTGGAACACGTGACACTGACTGTTTCCTTTCTAACGCTGATTTGACACTGGTTCTTTTTTTTTCAAAGCAAAATCAAATCTTTCAAGAGAAAAGATTGTGAAAAGTATTTTGTCTGTGTATCTCGCTAAATAATGAATACTTCATTTCTGTCGCTGTGTATTAATTCCACTGATTCACAGTGTTGCAAATACTCTTTTTGGATACAGAAGGAAACCAGTGATGAAAATAATTATGAGCAGAATGTAGCATGAATTTCATTTACAAATTACATACAGTGTGATTTACAAATTACATTACAGTGCACAACATAAAGTTGTGTGGTCATTTTATCTTCATCTTTGCTGTTCTGAGTATGATATGACTGGATATTGGTGGATGGTGACTACAGATAAAGAGTAAAGATAATACTTGTAGGTTTTTAGAGCATGAAATTCTGCAGATAATACCACAAATTTGAACTGATTGGGAAAGTGGGGAAGTGTAGGATGGATAGTATGTGTTCAGAAGTATTTTGAGATGGATAATGTGTGTTCAAAAGTGTTTAATGACTCCTTAAATTGTTAAAAATACACAAAGTGTTTTTAAAATGTTCAATGCGACTTTAAAGTCATTCTGTAACTTGTTTTTTTTTGTATTAGATGGACTATTACATGCAAAATTGGTACTTCCAATTTTGCTTTACAAAATCCAGTTTGAGGATTATTTTTATGTTTATGTAAAGCAAAAATCAAATTGACAACAACCTTTGAACGTATTTTCTTAAATTGCTTTTGCTATAAATTCTGCAGCTGAGAATGTGTACCTTGTACATGGAGTGACTAATTGGGAGAGCAAAAGATGTGTCAGGATGCTTGCTTTGGTGTCACACAATTCTTTTTTTTTTTTTGATAGCTGCGTATGGCAATGTACTGAGTACAAGGCTTGTGTGTTGTAACATCAGACTTAATAGCAGAAGATTAGTACATAGAAACAGTACATGCAAGTGTAGAGTTACTGACTAATAAATGAGAAATGATCAAAAATCATGGTAGTATCTCATAGATGAACTAGAGGGGGTGATTGCACAGTGTTAGCATTTATACTGTCCATGCAAAACCTCAATTTCTAGCTATTTAAGAAATCATCCTGGAGTCTCAATAGTGTTTTATTCCGTGTCAGAATAGATGATGTAAAGACTTGCCATTATAACATAGCATAGTACTCAAACATAAGAGCTATTTAAACTTCTCAGCTGATTTGGCTTAGTCAGGTGCTTTCTGTCTACTTTTTTTCTTTTAATGTACATTAAGTTACATGATGTTAAGTCTCTTAGAGAACCAAGTTGTTCCTTTTGCATAATGTTAGTAAGACCTGAATCAAAGGCCATTAAACCTGAGTTCACTGAGGATGTTTTTTTCTCATGTATTTTGAAGTAAGTCTCCAGCTACTGAAGAATTTCTTATTTTCTCTGGATTATTTTCTTCCCTTAGATAGCTCATGTCTCTTATAACTGGATACATGTTAAAATTGAGATCAGTGTAGCATTGAGTTTAAAATCACCTGAAAGCACATGAATGTCTTAGAGGGGTTGTCGAAATGGAAATGTTGTTTTACAGAGGACTAAGTAATTTTATTTAGAGAATCCTGTAATAACTTTTCTTGGATTGAAGTGGGATTTGACTTCTTGTTTCCTTTGGCAAATGGTCTGCATTCCCCTATTGTCACTTGTGGTATGCTATAAGAATACAGATGTAGCACAGTACCTGCAAAGCTAGTGATACCAGCTAGTTCTTATTTGTAAAATGCTAGCTTTTCTTTGTGCCACAATAAAGCTGGAATTAAAATAGAAGTGATGTGATTGTTATTTTTCCAGCATGAGTTAGTTTCTGCAGAGAGTGACAAAATTGGCAGGGATACTACTCTGCCTTCCTATGGAGAGCGTTTAATTTTGATGGAGTAGCTCTTTAAAAGGCACAACGCCCCACCGAAACAACGTACCAAAAAAAAAATGCAAGCAGGGGTCTGTAAGTTCACACTTCATTTGTGTCATTTACTAATTACTTTTTTTTAACCCCCCTGTTACAGTTGTTGACTTTTGCACGTGTGCACGCTTATTACTTGTTTTATAAAGATGAAACACAGGGAAGGAAGATCAAAGCTTACGTGCAGTGGTGGTTTTATAAATAAGACTTTTCTTCTCTGTTTTCCAGATCCAATATTGCATAAACATGGGTGCATTTTTGGATAAACCAAAAACTGAAAAACATAATGCTCATGGTGCAGGGAATGGCTTGCGTTACGGCCTCAGCAGTATGCAAGGATGGAGAGTGGAAATGGAAGATGCTCACACAGCTGTTGTAGGTATTCCCCATGGCTTAGAGGACTGGTCCTTTTTTGCTGTCTATGATGGTCACGCGGGATCTCGTGTTGCAAATTATTGCTCCACACATTTGTTAGAACACATCACTAACAATGAAGACTTTAGAGCGACAGAAAAACCTGGATCTGCTCTTGAGCCTTCAGTGGAAAATGTCAAGAGTGGAATCAGAACTGGCTTTTTGAAAATTGATGAGTATATGCGCAATTTCTCAGACCTCAGAAATGGGATGGACAGAAGTGGCTCAACAGCAGTGGGAGTTATGATTTCACCTGAGCATGTATACTTTATCAACTGCGGTGATTCACGTGCTGTTCTCTATAGGAATGGACAAGTCTGTTTTTCAACACAGGATCACAAACCTTGCAACCCAAGGGAGAAAGAGCGAATCCAGAATGCAGGAGGCAGTGTAATGATTCAGCGTGTTAATGGGTCGTTGGCAGTTTCTCGAGCTCTGGGGGACTATGACTACAAATGTGTTGATGGTAAAGGCCCTACAGAACAACTTGTTTCTCCAGAGCCTGAGGTTTGTGAAATTTTAAGGGCAGAAGAAGATGAGTTTATCATCTTGGCTTGTGATGGAATCTGGGATGTAATGAGCAATGAAGAGCTCTGTGAATTTGTTAAGTCTAGACTTGAAGTATCAGATGACCTGGAAAAAGTGTGCAATTGGGTAGTGGACACTTGTTTACATAAGGTATGTAACTATTTCCTCCAAGCAGCTGTTCTAAAATGATCTTTTGTTTAGATGGATACGGTGTTAGCAGCAGTTCCTGGCCTGCTCTTACCCTTCTTCCTCTACGTTCCCTCAACTTCTGTACCCATTTGACTTTATGTCCTTGCTGAAGAATATACAGCCTCATCCTTTGTGCCTGGAAAGGTGATAGCAGTTGTAAAAATGAACAGTTGTTATTTTCTAAAGTAACACCTGCAGGTAGTTCCAGCTCTAAACTTTATTTCCAAATACAAGTAATTTAAAATGAAAAAATTCTATGCAAGTTGTTCTGGATTTCTTTGTGTTTTGCTTTTGTTGGTTTGGTTTGAGTTTGTTTGTTTTTTTCTTTCAGTTGCATGATGTTTGTATCCTTTGCATAAAACCAGTGTTTACACTATCTGCTCTTCAAGGTGTGCTTTGTCTGTCATCTGAAGTGGTGTCCTCAGCTCACTGTTGTAGCATAGATGGACAACTGCTACTTTTGCGCTTGAGCTTGCTTGCACTCCTCAAATGTAGAGTTTGTTCGAAGCAACTACAGTTTGGTCTACCCATAAGTGTAACTCCTACTAGTGAAAATAGAGCTCCTTTGTTAGGCCACAGACCGAACATGCAGTTTTGAGGAAAATACTAAAATTCAGAATTCTAGCACTAAAAGTCAATTATTTTTTTTCAGGAACAGGATTGTGTTCTAGCCTCCACCTTACATTGTATGGTTGATTTACGTGCTACAAGTCCTTTCACCAAGCACTTGACCGACCTTGTTAAGGGCTGCTCACTCTTAGTACACCTTCAGTAAAACTGAGCACTAACCACATGTTTATTTCATAAAGTCAGATCCTGAGTCTCTGCAGTTTGTAGCAGTATTAATGTGTTGTCCTCTATTCGTACCACATAGTATTAATTGCTGTGAAAAATATATTTGGTACAAAAGGGAACATAGAATAACTCCTTAGTACTTCTGAAGGAATTTATTTTAATGTCAGATTTCTACTGAATTTCTTCAGGACGAGTTATTGTGATAGATGGTAGGAACTATGCAATATGTCAGGTTTACACAGAAACAATATCCAGTGACTAATGGCACTTAAACTTCTACCCCCCACCAAAAAGTTAAGATCTTGATTTCAAGCCAGGAATTTAAATTACGAATCTCTTTCCATGATCTTACTAGTGTAGAACTGACATTAAAATTAGTATCTGAGAAAGCCGCTGGATGATATTGCGGAGCAAGGCCAGCTTGGTCATACTAAATGAATTCAGGTTTTGCACTTACTTTCTTGAAGATGCTTTGTGTGACACAGGTACATTCTGATAAACAGACTTTAATAAATATAGTATCTTTGTGAATGCTTTCAAGCTTGAAGTAAATTAGTAGCAGGAGCTAGCTATTCTGGTAGTCTGAGGTAAGTATCCTGCATTTCATTTTGCATCATGATTTGTTTTTTAACTTGGCTTAAAGTAACATTAAGCAACTGTCTTAATTTCTGATCTGCTTTTATTGATAGCATTTTTGAACAGTTGATATGTAAATAAGTCCATTAAGTATGTTAAACTCTAAGATTGAGAATTAATTTGACTGAGCAGTTTGGTTGGGAAACTTGGAGGTTCTTATTAATCAAAATACAGTTTTATTGAAAGGTTTCTTTTTTTCCCCAGGTATATCTATAGTATTGCATGTAAGTAGAAATGTGACTAGAATAAAAAAATTAAAAATTAAAGTTCGTAACTCTTCTTTTTTTCCTTGTCATATAGGGGAGTCGTGATAACATGAGTATTGTACTAGTTTGTTTTTCAAATGCTCCTAAGGTCTCAGATGAGGCAGTGAAAAAAGATGCTGAGTTGGATAAGTACTTGGAGTCACGGGTTGAAGGTAAGAAGTGTATTCTTTTACCAGATGTATCATAACATTCTTGAGCATGAAAACAAAAGCCTTGAAAGCTTGGTCAAATTCAGGCCTGGTTACAACTCTGAATTTTTGTGTGTCAGGAAGAATGTTCTAAGACATGTGGTTAGTTTATCCTGGACTTCCACAAGAACTTTCTTAACGTGAGCTTTAGGTTTTTACTTCTGTCTTTATAAGTCAAAATGCAACCACTGACCTTGCAAAGTGTTTTATCAGCTAAGTAAATCGTGATATTGTTAATGTCTTACTTGTTAAATATTAAAAGGGGTACTTGTGATACTTGTTCTTTTTGTGAAAATTTTTGACAAAAAGAAAAAGCAGTACTGGGGATTTTCATGCAGGGACAACTTACCTAATTATGCAAGCTTTCATAGCTCGTGGTTTTGGTTTGTTCTTTTTGGGGACGCATCTGTGGATTACTTCTCACACCAGCAACTTTTTAAAATGCACTTTTGTGAAATATTAACAGACTATAAATTATCAAAATACCTATGAATGCAAGAGCCTTAAATCATCCCTTTGGATTCTCTCTGCTTACCAAGTGTATGTGTGAATGAAACTTGTGTAATGATCTAGAACTTTTACGGAGGACCAAACCTAATTTGTAACCAATTTTGTTTAGTCACTGATTTTATAACTCTGATTCAAAAAGTTGAATGCAACTTGCTTCCCTTAAGCAGAAATTTAAAGGAAAGTTAGCTTGACTAGGAATATAAGGCTTGCTCTTGTAAATTTATTCCTTTTCTGCAGTGTTCTTAATGTCAGAAAAAAGTGGCATTTGAAGCAGACTTTCAAACGTTTTCTTCTAAATTCTTTTTTCACTGGTTAAGACTGTTCTAAGGTGTGGTGACAGCTGTATACAGTGGCCTCCTCCTGATGTGTTCAATCTTCTCATTTATTCTAGCGATCCAGGTATAGCTCAGTTTTGTTAGAACTGACTGATATATTCAGGGTTGATACTGAAAGTTTGCCTTTTTATTAAAACTGCTCTTACCTTGGCACAGCTTTTTGCAGAAGCAACCCAGGCATGAAAGTAGTCTGAGTTCTTGCAACAGTTTGTCTTGCTGTTACAAATGTTGCTGGGATAATACTTTGAAGTAGCATCACTAGAGAGAAGCAGTCATCAGAGGTTTTGAAAGCCTTGTGCTTGCGATTCTTTGAATTTCTGTGATGTCATCAGAAGAGACTGAAGCACTGTCAACCACTTACAGTGATGCAGCTTATTAACCCGCCTGCTGGAGCTATCAGTTATAGCAATAGTATTAAAGAAGGAAATGGCTTACTGAAGAGAAAGCTAGCTAAGATAGTTTGTACCTGTTTTAAGCTTGTTTCAGCTGCGAACTGAAGTACTCTGATCATGTGCTTCGTGAAGAGGTGGTCCCTTTGCAGATGGATAACGAGCCATGTAGCCTTCTTGGATATATTTGGTCCAGGTGCTGAGACCAGTAGTTTAGCTTTATACTATTACATTGCTGTCCTGAGGTACTTCTCTGTGTTCATGGTGGAAAATGTGGTATTGGCAGTTCTACAGGACTGTTCAGCAGAACTTCATGAAAGTGCTTGTAAATTTTGAGTTCCAAAATGTTGGGAACTTTGCAGGTCAGAATCAGCATGAAGCCACCATCTTGAGATTGTAACAAGGTCTCAGTGACGTAAACCACAGCTCTGGCCACTGACTGCTTAATTTTTCATTTGTGTGAAACAGCCTGTGAAAAGCACTCATGTTCTTTGTCTAGATAGTTATGGTTTTTATTGCACTCTTACTTAGCCAGATGAGGTAAACTTAGATTTTAATTTCTTTTTTTTTTTTTTGTATTTGCATCAATGACCCAGTAATGCAGATAGGTTATGTAACAAACCTTAATTTTTAGATATCTCTCTATATATATATGAAGACCTTCAGGCCATGAGACGTTATCGCTGAACAGGCTGCTGTTGTGTGTGATGTCTTTCCCTCTTGTTTAAATGGGATCTAAATTGAAATGGCTTGCATGTTGGTAGTCTCTCTTGAGATTAGAGAGAGTTAATGGTCACTTCAGATGCTAACTCTAGGCATGTTTCTCAGAACTTGGCTTACTTCCCAGGCTTCCTAGATGACACTAGTTAAGATAAATACCTATTATCTTCCTGCGTCTGCGTAGAGTACACGAGCTGTTAATAGGCTCTGGGAGAGAGCCAGAAATAGGTACCTTCACCGGCAGGAGTCAGGTGTGCACACAGTACTTCCTGCTTAGTTTTGCCAACTTCTTGGTGGCTTCTCTCTCAGCACATGGGTGAAAAATGTATGGAGCTTCAGTGTTATTCTATTGCTTTTGTAAGAGAATGTTAAGGAGATTAACAGAAAAGCTGTCAAATAACTTCTGATCAGAGGGACCGGATTAACTGAGTGTGATGTAAGAGGCAGCATTTGCTAGTGACAATGCAGCGTTGTAGCATAATTAAGTTACTACTTTAACCTATCAAAATAACTGCTTAGCAGAAATATATTTTAGCTATATTGTCATATTTAACAAATACTGCATGCAGTTTGAACTGATGCAGAGCTATTCCAGGTATAATTCAAAATTATTGTTAAGCTTAATGCCCCAGAAAAATGAATTGCTTCAAAGCTTAGACTTCTGTTGCTTTAGCTCTTGTTGATTTATTTTTTTTTCTGCATGAATTCTCTGTGTCAGTGTTCTGCTAATTGCCCAGTGTGCAAGGCCTTTAAATGTCAGCTCTTTAGCAATGAGAGTTAGCATATTTGAAGAAATTCTCTCTAGAAGTGGAGAAAATAAAGGAAACAGACTTCAGAAGAACTTGAAATGTTTACCTGTTTTCTAACAAATTTTGCATTCATAATAAATTCTATGAAATTGTTATTTTGACAGTTTCCTTAAATAAAAAAAAAAGTTGGACTGCAATTTTCACCTTGCATTAGTGCCGTGAATATTATTAGTTCAGAAATAATACAGAGAAGCTTTAACAAAATGTTTCAAACCACTAAGCAGCATGGGGTGAGTTGTTCGGAAAGATGTTGCATTCTTTTAAAAAATTAGTTGGGTGTAAAGGTTTAAGTAGTGGCAGAAATATGTTTAACTTTTTTTAAAAAAAAAAGACAGAGAGGGACAGGAAACAGTATCATCTCAAGTGTTGGATTAGTAAGGAAAAGTTTTGGAAGATGGGAACATTTTTTTAATCAGGAAAGGACGAGTGCCATCATCAGTTTTGTGTTTGTCTTTATACCAAGTGCAAGGATGGAAAACAGCTGTGCCCGAAAGGTTTAAATTGTCTTTAATTCCAAAAACTTAAAGCCTGGCAGATAAGTTGTTGATAACATGTTGATAACGATATTGATAACATCCTCTTGATCATCTCTTCCAGGTATTTTCAAAAGACAGAAGTTGTATTGTTTTAGATATATTCTCAGTCCCGTTTCCACCTTAGGATAGTCTTCAGGGTAGGATATTTGTTACGATTTATTTGTAGTTCTGATGTGTATTTTCAAGTTCCAAACTTGGTAAGTTAGGCAGCCTAGTCTAAGAATCTACGTTCAATTACAATAAGTGATTGTATATAATGAGAATCTGTAGTAGATTTACTAATGCTTAAAATAGCAGATTAGATGATGACTGTTCCTTTCAAAAGGCAAATAATGGACATCACAAAAATTTAACATGAACAACAGTCTCCTTATCTGTTAAAGCACTAACAACTCACAAGGTGTGCAGTCAATTGATAGCCAATAACAATTTTATTATACCTGCAGTAAAGTGTTATTTATATTTTTATATTATTTATATGTTATACTAGTGTATATTGCTAAAGAGTGTTTTAACTGAAAAAAATGATCTTACTTTAGAACTGCTAAGCTGCAAAGATGGAGATGTCAAAAATACAAGCTATTAGATACTCTTGTGTTTCAGTAAGTGACTAATGTAAATAAGGCAACATTGGCACTTCATGTCAAATCCTTTGGGACTCGTGAAACAGTTTGACCAGTGATCTTTGTTTTGAATGAATGTATGCTGTTCAACGTGGACTATTTTTTTCTGTTCTGTTGTGGACTTTAAATTTCAAGCTAGCTGGACTAACCCATCAAATCTTTTAGACAACAGGGGTTTTTTCAGTGCTGCACTTGGGCATTTTAAGCTCTGACTTGGAGAGAAAGGCATTGTTTGAAGCATGTTTTTGTTTGTTTTAAGAAAAAATAATCTATGTTCAAAAAGCAGTTTAGTACTTACACATGTAATGTTTATAGTCTGTGTTGGTACATTCCTAAGTAGAATGCTAAGATCCTGTCTATTTGTACAATGAATTGAGTTAGTAGTTCCATAAGATCTTTCCAAAGTTATTAAAAGACAGTTATTGTTTTAATACCAAAACAGAAGATTTTGTTTTAACAAAGTTATTTAGAAAAACCAAACTCAGCAAGTGATAGTTTACAGAGGTTTCTAGTGGAGGAACTAATACCAAAGATCTTTTGCTAGTTTGGGTCTTGAGGTTGACAAAATGTGTGTAACTGCATTCCAAAGCGGCCAATTCAAGGTTATTCTGAGATACTCATGAGGTTATAGTCAGTAGCTTGTGATTGAGTCATTTATGGTGGTGAGCACAGCTGTGCTTCTGGTTTGAGTCACTTAATGGGTTACTTTCCAAAGTACTGCAGGTGTGTTGGACGGTAGTTAAGTTATGCTGTGTCAGTCTTTTCTTACTGCCACTTTCAAATGCTGCTTTCTGTTCTCCGTTGTCGAGTTCAAGCCATCACGGCAGTTAAAACCACCCAGCTGCTTGCTCACTCCCTTCTCCACTCCAGTGGGATAGGGCAGAGAGAGCTGGAAAACAGGTAAATCTCATGAATTGAGATAAAGACAGTGTAACAGGACAGAAAAAGAAGGGGAAATAATAATAAGAGGAATATGCACACCAAGAGTGATGTATGATGCAGTTGCTCTCCATCTGTTGACTGATGACCCACCAGTTCCTGGGTGGGGGCCACCACCCCCCAGCCAACTCCCTCCAGTTTTATTGTTCAGCATGATGTCACACGGTGTGGAATATCCCTGTGGCCAGTTGGGGTCAGCTGCCCCAGCTGTGTCCCCTCCCAGCTTCTTGTGCACCCCCAGCCTCCTGGCTGGCAGGGCAGTATGAGAAGCTGAAAAGTCCTTGACTTAATGTAAGTGCTGCTCAGCAACAACTAAAACACCAGCATGTTATCAGCATTATTCTCATCCTAAATCCAAAACAGAGCCCCCTTCCAACTACTAGGAAGAACATTAACTCTTACCACAGCCGAAACCAGGACGTCTGTTTTTCTCCAAAACATACTAACTGCCCAAAATCTTAAATAGAGGCATTTGTGTTTCATGTAGGCTTAAACAATCTTAAAGATAGAGGCATGTTCAGTTAATACAGTGAGTTGAATAGCGCATTTTACATATGTGGAATATATACTGTATGTAAAACTGCTTTGTCGTAATCTTAGAGCTGAAAATCAAAGGAGGTGCTGAAACAGAAAAATTGTAAGCTGTCTGGTTGGGGACTTGCGTTACATAAAGTTGAAATAAAATTTTGTGTGAGTTTTCAGAAATACAGAAATTCAGAAATTTCTGTGAATTAAATGTTAGGGTTAGGTTTTTAGTGAAAAGTGTTTGAGGAATAAAGTGGTAGACTTCATAGTGACCTTTCAAGGATTTGCATATATGATATTATCAGGAAATGATTCTTTAAGCATCTGAATTATATTAGCAGTGAAAATATAGAAGTTTCTGTAATTCTATTTTGCACATTCAGGGAAAAAAATAGTTACAGGGTTATTCTTAACGTCATAGACATGAGGGTGAAAACCTTGTAAATGCCTATAAATCTGTTTCTGAAAACATTTGGTTTCTTTCTCTAGTGGCCTTTGTCAAACAAATCCACAGTGTGTATCTGCTAACTGATGTGTAATGAAAAAAGGTCATGCTTGGTCATTTGCTTTATTCTCGGATTTTCTGTTAGGAAGCTTTTTTTTGTTTGTGAAGAGACAGGACATGTTCTGGATGAAATTATTCACCCTAATATCAGGGGAAAAAAAAGGAGATGGACAGTTCCACCAGAATTCCTGATTTGGCCCCTTCTAGAAATGGAGAGAAAATGCTTGTGGTTCAGTGGATAAACAGCATAAAGTGAAAGTTTCCAGTAACAAGAAATATACAGCAATCCTTAGTTATGATGGCTTTAATTCCATTTTAAGAACATATAAAAATCTTATGTTTGCATTAATATTTAGTAATTGCTTGCTTCTGTAGACTTTTTTCTTATTAAATCTTGCTATTTGTGTATTTTTAATATGTAGAGAACTTGGTTTAAAAAGTAATACTCTTGGTCTAAAAAGCAGGATAAGCATAAGGCATTTCCTGACAGATGTGACTCAGCAAAATTTTATTATAGTAGCACAGTCTACTTCTGGATAGAACTGCACAAAAGGGCATAAGAGGACTTTGGGCTGATTTATGTGAATATGTATGGAGAAATGATCAAAATCATAATGTGCAAGCATACATATTCAGCTGACATTTGTTTTGTTAGCCATGATTCATTCCTAACGGATGGGTGTGTGATAATATATGTAAAGTTTCATGGAAGAATGTTTAATTACTTCTAGTAGTAGTATACCCAGCATCTTCACTGCAGAAATTGTATGGTGCTGACCTAAAGTTGGGGCTGAGAAGCATAGTGCCTTATTTGTTACAAGGTTGTAAAACTATACCAGAAGTAGAATCGCTTTTTTGGACAATATAGATTTAAAGTAAGTGAGTACCTTGCAAGCACTGTTTTGATTTTAGAAGTCATAAGAGGAGCCTGCATATCATTTGCTTTCTAAATAAGTCCTAGACACTGAGAGAGATTTAAATACCAGGAAACTTGGGATGCAGTGTTTGAAGTAGGTAGGTGATGTGCTTTTGTACTAGCTGTGTAAGCTCAAATTGTAGCTCCTTCTGGCTTTAGTTGCAGGCTCCAAATCAGGCATTCAGAGTATAATCAATTGATTGTAAGAAATTCAAGTGATTTATTTGTCTTTGGATAGCAGCCAGGATGCCAAGTGACTGCAGTTTTTTTAGGATTGTACTTGAGAGGATTCATTCTTAATTCTTTTTTTTTTTTGTGGCTTAAACAAAGAATTTTTATTTAGAAGAATGTTTACAGGAAGTAGCACTCCATTCCTTAATTAAGTTGATTTTCTGAAAAAAAGATTCTCACTTATACATATGGGTACACTGTTATTTACAACTTGTAGATAACTAAGCCTTTTTCTGCTATGGTTGTAATTGAACGACTAAATGCTGATGACAGGAAGCTGGTAGTGTTTTGCCTGTGTGACTGTGTATGCAGCTATTGCCTGTTTGCCTTAGCAGCCTTGATGAATAAGAACCTGTGAAGATTTACTTTAGCTTAGGTAGTTCTTTTCCAAGGCAGAACCTACCAGCATTGGCTTTGTGTGATAAAATATTCTGTTTTCAGGGTGGAAGTAGTATTAATTATTCGTCATCAGTTCTGTGTTCTGTTTTGGCCACTTCAGTGATGCTGGGCTGTTATATATGCCTCTTCGATATGATGGTGTTAGTGTTCATGCAGCAGAGATTCATGCCTTTGAGGATGCAAGGTGTCACTTACAACGAAGCATGACTGAAATCCTGGGAAGCGCTGGCTGTATGGCATGGAACCACTGAGCATGTGCTGCAATGCAATAATGGGAAGCAGGTGCCTAGCTGTTGTCCTGAAAGAGAACAGGCTGCTGTCTCCGGGATGTTTCATCCCCTTCTCAGTCTGCTCCCGAGTTGCTCTGAGGGAAAGTGGCTAGAAGCAATGAATTTGAATAGCTCTGTCCCATGCAAAAAGTGTTTAGCAGCAATGTAAAGAATGTTTTCCTAAAGAATGTTTTCCTGTTTACTTGTAACTGTTTTTTGTAATGTCTTTGTTAAAAAATGATAGTATCTTGTATTTTAGCATCTTAGGGAATGGGTGCTATTAATGCAGTAATCTAAGGATTTCTTCTGTTTTTTAAATTAGAAATTATGGAAAAATCGGGTGAAGAAGGAATGCCTGATCTTGCTCATGTTATTCGTATTTTAACTGCGGAGAATATCCCTAATTTACCACCAGGAGGTGGTTTAGCTGGCAAGTGAGTACAGTGTTGGAATTTCTTGAACTGTTTAGCTCACTGAAACAAATATGTATATTTAAAAGTTTTAAAGTTTTTTTACGGTAATAGCTATATCAAAGAAAAAAGTTGAGTTTCATATTTTAACCAAGTTTACCTTTGGTACTACATAAACATTTGTACATCTGCCATTCCAGAAGAATTAGAGGACCATATGGAAATTGTAAACTAGTATATTATACACCAGAATGCTTCTGTATGGCCATTTAAAAAAAGAAATACTTATTCTTAGCTTTTTACTGCTTTACGTTTCTTAAGAACTATCAATAATGTAAATGGAATATCAAAATACCAGCTCCACTTCCCTGATACCATGTTCCATCCACCACTTAGCGTTCATTGTAATTTTAGGTCAAAGCTTGTTTGCTCAGCAAACATTCTCATAAGAAAATTTTTTTCTTTGTTTAATCTTAAACTGAATTTTAGATAAGCGAGAATATTGTACGGGGGTATGCATTTTAAAACTTAATTGGAGTAAATATTCAGAAATTACATTGGTTTTCTGGGGAGACTAATGATGTTCTAACAACCTATAATTTAATAATTGCAATTAAGAGAGTTTAGGATGGCATAAAAAATGGTTAGTCAAGAATTCTCCAAATAGTGGGACCTATTATTACTCCCTGGTGCAGGTCGATGTTTCTGGAATCTTTATTTTTCAAAATACAAAGTTCTGTCCTTTTCAGCATTTGTGTATGCATATATTTCATTGCATGTACTTATTAATGAGCACTCTTGGACATGGCTATTTTTTTCTAGCCTTGAAAGTACCTCTGCGTTCTGGGCCTTTTTCTTCACTTGTGTGGATTCCAGGCATGCAGAGAAGTTATGGTGTGCCTGTTCTTCTTAGTACCTCCCTGGTGCTGAATGAGTTGGTGTAGTTTGTTGTTTTACTCATTAATAACTGCACCATGTATTCTGGAATCTTTGCATATAAATTCTGTCTTGATTTGTTGTGAGCTAGTTTATATTTTTAATGGGCTTAGGTTCAGAATTTGCATTTTGATGCCTTTCTCTCCATTTTTGAATTTCCAAGTTCTGTGGTACAGAAAACTGACTTCAGGAGGTTTCTTCTAACATGGGGGTGCAGATAATGTCATATAGTATTGACTATTTCTTTGCCTTCAAATGTAGGCAGTGATATTTAGTTAACTGTGCTTGCAGGATTGAGAAAGGTTTGGAAAAGTACAGCTGTACAACCTAAAACTACATACCATATAACTTAAAACTTCTATCTGAACAAGAGAATACTCTTTATCTTGAGATCCTTACCCTGTGATGTTATGAGCGGATGAGTCATAGAATGGCCTGGACTGGAAGGGACTTTAGAGATCATTTTAATCCAGCCTCTCTGTCATGGCCAGGGACCCCACCTCTCGACTAGATCAGGCAACACATGGGGACCGAACGGGAATCAAACCCGCGACCTTGACGTTGTTAGCGCCACGCTCAACTGGCTGAGCTAACCAGCCCCCTATGGAGAATTTGCATTTTGCCCTTCTGTTTGAACTCCTAAGACTTGGATCAAAGAGGTTGCAGAGTGAGTTTGTCTGTGGCTGGTATCCTTCGTTTTAGCACCAGTTATAGTTGCTTCTGGTTCTTAGTATGTTTGAGCTGGAGAATCACAATGCAGCATTGACTAGAGTATGTTTGCAAACCTTAGGAACCTCTGAAGTAGCTCCTCTTCTATTGGCATTGTCCATTTCCTCCAAGCATCACTTCTTCAGAAGCCTCTACTGACTCATTTTTTAAGACAGGAGATGTAAAGGTGTCTGCTCTGCTGTGGTCACTTGATGGTGGTAATTTGTCCTTTAAAATCTTACTCTCTAAAGTCTGGCTTCTAGCTTGACTTGGATCCTCATGAAGTTCAATAAGGACAAGTG
>NW_009713978.1:0-25602 GCF_000703405.1 Apaloderma vittatum | reverse complement strand
TGCCGAGATGGAACCCACAAATCCCCGGGGCCCCCCTGCGCGCCGGGCTCTGCTCCACAGCCCGGGAAGGGGAAAGGTGTTGGGACGCCTAACAGCTTTGTACTCAATTTTCAGAAAACAGAACAGGCTGCGTCCTCTCTTCTTCATCGGAGTTTCCTGAAGGATTTTTTACACCGCAGGAGAGAAAGGATGGAGGAATCGTTATCTATTTCATAATTATACTGTACATGTTTCTGGCCGTGTCCATTGTGTGCGATGATTATTTCCTGCCTTCTCTAGAGATCATCAGCGAATGTAAGTGACCATCCTGATCTTTTCCCTGTTATCACTGAGCAGAGCTGTGCAGAACATTCTCTTTTAAAACCAGTTTCGAAGGTAGAGTGCTCTGGAGACAAAACCAAAGGCATTTCAGAGCCTCCGTGCATGGTGCGACTCACCAATGCCCTGGTTGGTTTGATGCAATGTATCAATGGTATATCGGAAAAAACATACTTTACACTCCAGACAGGCATTCATTTAAAATTTGCTTTCCTTGTGCCTGGTGGAAAGCTAAGCTAAACTGAAACTATTAACAAAACTGATGATATATATAATTTTGGGGTGAGCAGTAACATATCTAGGTTACTAATAAAAGAAAAGAAGGGTGGGCAATGGACAGGACACCAAACCAAGAACCCAAAACTCTCCCTATGTTAGAACATGGGAGACGAGTACCTTGGCTGAAAAAGTTTCTGCATTTCTCTCAAAGTAGTGAGGAAGTATAAGGATGAGCTACTGTTTACATATTAAAGGTATGACATGGGAGGAAAAAAATATGCTGGTTACAACCATTCTATGAAATCTAATCAACCTGTAGTAATTCCCCTGGCTTCAGCAGACCACAGAATTGAAGTGATAGTCTTGGCTGAGAGTTCAGCTTTTCATTGCCAGTTTTTCATTGCCAAGAATTAAAAAAACTCCCTGGGGAAACTCATTTCTGAACACTGGAAAACATTCTCCAGACCAGAACACTACAGAAAATGTAAGCTTAAACATTGCTATGGAACTGGTATTTTTTTATTGATGATAAATAAGCATTTGTCAAACTTTTTTCACAGTTAGACATACGTCCCTGTTCTTAGTGTGCAGAACTTGATTCACAGAGTGAGTTACATTTCAGAAGCAGTCAACTTACCAGAAAAAAAAATAAATCTCATTTCATTAAAGCAAGACACAGGCTTTTATATGTCCACACGAAGTGAAAATTTGATTTTAAAAACACAGCACTGTTTTGAATTTAACTAGTATTTCTGGTACGTGAAGACATAGTAGCATGGATGTCCCTGGAAGATAGACAAACTTGACATGGATCATGTAGCGACATCACACTAAAGTTGAAGGAATTGCCCAACAATTATTACCCATATGAAACAGAGTTAAAGCCCACATACATGCCTGTTTTGCATTTTTAAATTATGCCCAAATCTCCTGTATATTATCAGTACTTCTAGTATTTGTGCTAATTTCTGTAATAAAGTTAAAAATAAATTAGCCCAATAAATGAAGTTATGTTTTCAATGCATTACTTTACCCACTTCAAATAAATGCATGAAGTGTATGATAAAGTAAGGAAAGTTCAAACTGTACTAGCTTCTAACATTATATATTAATGCAAGTAACGGGTACAGACTACCAAAATATTTATTTTTTAAGCAATTCTTTCGCTCTACCCTCAGGCCTTGGCCTCTCTCAGGATGTTGCTGGAGCAACTTTTATGGCTGCTGGGAGCTCTGCTCCAGAGCTTGTCACTGCTTTTCTAGGTAAGAGACGTATGTTTTGACTCCTCACAATCTAGAATCCTTTCCTTTTTCATGCCAAACTGAAACATACCAGAGAGTCATTTTCTTTACAGGAGTTTTTGTGACAAAGGGAGATATCGGCATCAGCACCATCCTTGGATCAGCAATCTATAATCTTCTTGGTATTTCTGCAGCTTGTGGGCTGTTTTCCAGCGTGGTAGGTATCAACTTTGATAGTTCTGCTCCTAAGAGCCAAATGGTTATATCCTTTCCCATTTGCCAACAAAAGCCAAGAGAGACTTACTATGACAACTGCCAAGTTTATTATTTAGTAGCAAAACCAGCATGTAATCAGTTTCAAGGTAACTTGCTATGAAAGTTTTTAAAAACACTAACTTGTTAAATATCATACTTTAGTCATTCCTAAGAATCTGAAATTTTTACATAATATAGAAACAACATATCGATGCAGCATTTACAGCACTTAGTGAAAGTGTTACAGACAAGTTTAAGAAAAGTAAATTAATCTGTGATCCGCAGGTTTCCAGGCTATCCTGCTGGCCGCTGTTTAGAGACTGTCTGGCATATACAATTAGTGTAGCAGCGGTCCTTGGGATGATATCTGACAACAGAATTTACTGGTAAGAGCGCAAGTAGTGTTGAATTCATGTTGACTGGAGACAGTGTTTTGAAAAACTAAAATCCCCCAAACCCAAACTTCAAGTCTGGAACTGCCATTTGCTAACAGAAACAAACATCCTGTTGGCTTTAAAAAAAAAAAAAAACAACACAGAAAGTCACAATGCTTGTAAAGATCATTACCTAAACATCCAAACCGTGCATATTTATAGCATCTGATCTGCATAGGTTTGTCTGTACAAAGTTCACCGTTTCTATCATGACTCTTTTAGCATAGCAGTTAGTTTTCATTGGTTACTCCTTTTGAGCCTTTCCTTTGATTGCACTACTCATGAAAAAAAATATTTGTCTACCAGAAACAGACCACAAACGTCTGATGTTCTAACTCTGTTCCATCAACACTGAAACTCCTGTTGCCTCAACAGGTCAGGTCCAGCAGAAAGCCTGTAATTTTCTAATTCAACGTATCACATATCATCCCTGTCTTTATCACACAAAGACTCAATTTAGCAAACATCAGTAAGATGTTTGATCAGTAATATCCCCTCAAAAACATGCAGCTACACAATACACATAGAAGATTCTGCAGGGGAGAGAAATAAATTAATCAAACAGCTGAAAGATATGGAGGCACTCATGAACTTGAATGACACCGGCCATACAACTGCAAACAGATGCTTTTGTGTGTTTTCCTTTTGCTACTCATGCAAACTTTCTCTCTCCTTACATCAGTCATTTTAATATGTTGAAGAGTTTGAGTTTTTATACTACATGTTATGTGAACATCTATTTTGCATTCTAGGTATGAAAGTGCATCCTTATTATTGATATATGGGTGCTATATTCTGGTACTATGTTTTGACATCAAAATCAACCAATACCTCATGAAAAAGTTCAGTCCCTGCTGTACGTGTTTTACGAAAGCTATGGAAGAGAATGCTGAGCAGCAGCCCCTGGTTGGATGGAGGGAAGAAAGTGGACCTCTAATTCGTCAACCGTCAAGAACAGATAGCGGAATTTTTCAAGAGGAGCTGGACTACTCTCAACTTTCAACAGGCTTGCATGGGCTTGATGAAATCTCTGAAGGTATAAGTATTATTACAGTTGTCTCTAGCACTCTGCACGAGTTCTAATGAAGAGCAGATTACTAAGATTTTGCTCACAAGAGAACTCTAGTATAGTATTTAAGTAAATCATTCTTCCCTGGAATGTAACATGAAGTTAGTTGCTGGAGGAATGCTAAGATAGTTGCTCATTTGTGTCCTATTAGAACAGCAGACTTGCATCAGTCTTTGCTGCCCACATTTGAAACTTCCCATCAACACTGCCTGGAGAATGCAGTAGCGATGGGAAGACACGCTGGTAACTGTACCGATACACACTGTTTTCTTATGACAATGGCAGGTTCACAGACCAAAATACACACGATACCAGAAGTAAAGGAATAGCTGTGAAGTGGCCATAGATCATCAGTTTCCTCTTCACTTAGGCAAAACACAGCTGTTGGTACTTACTCTTGGTAAACATTTTGTATAAACCTTTATAGAAAAGTTCACTTTTCATCCAAGTTAGTTCTCTCCTAGTGATGCGGTAAGTAAAGAACATTTGATTTCAGAATTTTGTTCAGTGTGATGTAGGACTACAGCTAGAACTTGAAGAAGTATTTTTTACTTTTTTTCAGTATTCTCGTAAGTAGAAGCCAGTAATATGATTGTATGCTATAGATTCAAACTTAATGCTACAATTTAAAAGAGATACTTTTTCTTCAACAGATCATCCAAGTGTCTTCACCATGCCTGAAGCAGATATGAAGAGAATTTTGTGGGTGTTATCCCTTCCTATTATTACACTACTCTATTTGACTACACCAGATTGCAGAAGACAGTTTTGGAGGAATTGGTTCATGGCAACATTTTTAATTTCAGCAGCATGGATTTCTGCAATAACTTACGTTCTTGTATGGATGGTAACAATAGCAGGTAGGTACCTAGAGTCATGCTGCTATACAGAATCAATCATTTGAGAATCACAGAAAGAAGTTTTCTACCTCTGAAGAGATTTCCTTACCACAGTTAACAGGCAGTTTAGCAACGTGTACTTTTCTGCAAAAAACACAACCAACAACACCTTATGTTTGACTGCTTAGTTTGCCACCTTCCATCTAGTGAAAACCACTTTAGAGTTAGGCTGCCTCAAATAGTGTACAAACACATCAATGAGAATTTGTTTACATAGCTACAAAAAAAAGAGCCTATATTTGAAGAGATGGTTTAATGAAACTGCTTCATGAAGTGAAACAATTAGATACACAGCAATAAACTTGTCAGACTGAAGTCTGACAAACATGGAATCCACCAAAGCTGGAATTGTTCAGGGTTCTGCAAAAGATTCATTATTTTTATAACCTATATTTTTCTTGAACACTATAGTAAGAGATTTGACATTGCACTAACTGCTAAAAAACCCTCCCAAATTTCTGTACTATTTTATTCCAACTATAGCATCATGTCTTTATTACACATTCTTGGTGCATGCGTATGTATACTTCTTATGAATTGGCATCATAAAGTGAAGTAGTAAAGGAACAGCATTTAAGTGAGAGAAGGGCTATGAACTTGTGTATAAAAATTTTCTTAAAATCTTAAGCTACTAAAGGTCTCCTCATTTCACCGTTTCTTCAGTCAGCTTGAGAAAAATCCAGTTTTTAAGAACAAGCAGAAAAATTTCTAAACAAGAAAGAAATGTTACAAAGCTTGCCATTTCCACGTTATAGCTCACTAATCCTACTCAAGTATTCTGCTAGTTCAGCATCCTAAACTCGTTTTCAACAGAAGTTCAATGAATAACTCCTTGTTCAGTGCAGAAACAGACCTACACATTTGGTAAACCTCTGAGAAATTACTAGTAGATGGCTGGATGTAACACCCCCAGGTTCACTCCTTGGTCAAATAATTTTCCACTTTCATCAAATAAGCAAGGGTTTACTGTCTGGATACTAGAAGCCTTTGAAACAGGATTCAGATCAGAAAGTTATTGCTGTTCTATTAGCCAAAGCACTCATTCGTAGGAAAGCAGGTACACTAGATATTCAGGTAGTGTGTTAGTGTTAGTCCACTGTCAACAAGCAGGACTGGGGTCTTTGGACCACTACTTCTAGGTCAAGTATGCTCTATGTACATGTTAAACTGCTAATAATTACACACATTATTCAAGTCTAGGTTCCTTCATGGAGGGCGACTCAAAGATTCTATCATTGCATAAACAGCCTATCAGAATGTCACAAAGTGTCATAGCTGGGGACTAAATTTTGATGGTCAAGAACAAACCTAACTTCTTATGCCTTTTTGCTGCTAGCACAGAAAATTTGACTACTCACAGCAAGATATTGCTACTAACACACAAAATTAACTAAAGGCTAGAAAAATAAGACCGTTCTCTCTTTATGGTCAGTTGTCAGAAAAAAACTCCTACACATTAAATAGAAGATAAATCCAATACAAAGAAAAATTAGATTCACCTGAGTTTAGATTCTATCTTAAAACCTTCAAAAGGGCTAGAAACTACTGCTGGGTACATAGGTTGGTTCACTGGTATTTCACCCTGGATTGCTTTGCATAAACCATTATTTCCCAGCCTTATAAAAGCTGATCTTGTTGGTCCCTTAGTCTACAAATGTATTACATTAGGGGTCGTGGAAGAATACCAGTACAAATTCTGCAACAGGATCACGTTAGTCCCTCTCAGTCAAAAAACAGTTTCAAACAAATTTATGGGGCTGATCTAGACTAAGCTGATACGTACTAGGCAAGCATTGCTGACTTAGCCTATAGACTACTTCTCTTATGAAAACTGTTCTTAGTGTCCAAATACCGCAAGTAAGAATCCAGATTTCCACAAAAGAGGTATTAAGAACTTTTGGTTTTCCACTTAGAAAAAAATTAATAGTTTGAATAGAGGTATCAAATACTTCAATATATTGATGTTTGTGAACGGTGCAATTGATACAACAGTTTGGAAGATCTGATCCCCTGTATTTTAAATGAGAAATTAATATGCTTACAGGACATGTGGAGCTTAAAAAAAAAAAAGTGGAGGAAAACAAGCTGCTGTTTTAGTTAACGATTTAAAACTTTCTTAATTTAAACTAGTATTACCTTAAGCAACTCACGCTTCTAAAAGACATGTCTAAAAGACATTTACAAGTCATAAAAATCCTGCATTTTGATTCTTCCAAATCCAACAAAAGAACTTTCTAACTGGAGTAAAATGGTAAAGCCATGTAACTGAGACAGTATTGTAGTAATGATTTCAATAATCCTCCTTCCCCCCTCAAAATACATGCGCTTTTTTCCCCTGCCTTCAAAGAGAACATAAGAATTATTGCTTCCTTGAGACTGTTGAGCACTAATGATGAGATGACCCAGAACACAGAAGACTACATTTCGCAGAAGTTGGGGGGATAAAAAATAAAATAAAATTGTTAGATATTTAAAATTCTACTGTATCTGAAAGAAAATATTCATAATTGATATTGTCTTGACCAATGCAGACATTCCACTCAAGTCTTTGAGAAACTTGTTAAGTAAGATGGTTACTATACTACAAGCCCTTTTTAACTTGATTGAAGAACAAGAGCAGGATGGTATTTTTTATTCTTGTTTTTAACTACTTCATGGTTCGGTCACTTCATTTTTAGCCAAGTTAGCTGAAAAAATCCTTTTCAAATTACCGTATAATTACTAATCCTTTCTCCAGCAAACAAAGTTCAAAGCAAACTCTCTGAATGAAACTTAAGCTAAAAACATACTTGCATTTTCTACCATCATTTATCAACTGCAGGTGAAACACTGGGAATTCCAGAGTCAGTAATGGGTCTCACCTTACTAGCAGCAGGAACAAGTGTACCGGATACAGTTGCAAGTGTGCTGGTGGCTCGAAAAGGTAAAGATTTTAGTATTCGGGGTCATTCCAACAGATATGTTTAAAAGGTACCATGAAAAAAAGGCATTTTAGTCAACATTCCAGAAATTCAAGGAGTAACTGCAAAATTTTTGCTCCAGATTCTAAAGCTTAAGCTTACTAGTAATAAATAAATAGCTTACCTGAAGAAGCTGTGGCTCAGACATTTAAAAACCTCTCCAAGTATCCTGGAGAAGTATTGTTCTAGATTGGTTTGGTTTGTTGTTGATCAAGTGTTACAGTTTTACTGCAAAACACAACTGTAGGGCTTGGTATTTTAAACAGGACTAAATTTTGTAACAGCCTGTCTAGCTTATTTTAAGTGCAACTGTGCCGATGCTGGTGATTTAGGGAGAGTGACATGCTAGTGGAACCCAAAACCAGGTTCCGCAGAATCATGACTATAGACTTTCAATGAAAAGGGTGCTCTGTGAGAAAATGAAGGCTGACAGTCTGTTGCTCCAAAATAATTTGGCAATTTCATACTATGAAGTGAAGCAGACTTATTCGTATTTCTTCTTTTACAGGAAATGGCGATATGGCTATGTCTAACATTGTAGGATCCAACGTATTTGATATGCTCTGTTTGGGAATACCTTGGTTTATAAAAACTGCCTTCATAAATACATCAGGACCCATAGAAGTGAACAGCAGTGGTTTGACATATACAGCCATTTCTCTTATCTGTTCTGTTGTTTTTATTTTTCTGGCAGTTCACCTGAATGGCTGGAAAATAGATAAAAAATTGGGAGCAATTTGTCTTGTACTGTACTTAGTGTTTACTACATTATCAATTTTATATGAACTTGGCATCATAGGGAACAATCCTACAAGGGTCTGCGGTAACTAGTTTTAATCAGAGATTATACTAATGAAAAAAATAAAAGCAGGAGAGAAAGATCTGTTTCTTCATTTAGTCAAAATAAAAAAAAAAATGCAAAACTCCCACTGGGCTCTATATCTTATTTACAGAACTAAGTAATGTCAATAAAGTAATATTAATTAGAACAAAAACATCACAGCCTAAATGGAGCCCTTTCTTTTAGAGTCAAGAATTACAGTATGACTACAACACACATATAAAACAAAAATTCTGAAAAAAAGACATCTAGTTTTTACATTACAATGTTGATACACGCGGGGGGGGGGGGGGGGCAGGGGAGAATCAGAAAACACTAAACAAGTCCCACTATGCAATCTTGAGATTAACAGAGAAAATGGCTTATTTTATTAAAAACAGTATAACCATTCATTTAAACTGAATGACTAGAGACACTTGGCCTAATTTTCCAAAGGTGCTGAGCATCCAAAGCTTCTGCAGTCTGTATGGACCTGCAGGTGCTCAGTGCCTCTAAAAAAACAACAAAAATCAGGCAAATTGTCTTTAAAAACCAAACATAGTAAGATTCAGTTAACAAGTATCACAGTATATTAAACACTATACTGTTAAAGGCTGGTGGGATTTAAAAGTTCCTTTTTACAGCTTTTGTAAGCAAACAATGTTACTAAAAATGACTTACTAGGATAGAGAAGCTAAACAGACATAGGAATGTTCCTGAACACACAGTTTTAAATTATGCATTGCGATCCAAGCGTACATCAATTTCTCTGCCACTGATTTTTATGCCGTTCATTATCCTACAGGCCTTTTCAGCAGATTCTGGTGAGTCAAATCTGACTGTTCCACAGCCCTTTGATTTTCCATTCTCCATTTTTATTTCTGCAAACATTACATGACCTGAATAAATAAGTTAAACAGCAGTTATTTCAAGTTGTCGGTGCACTAACAACTTAAAGAACTTGTCAGAAGTGATAAAAAAGCATTTTCAAATATGATCTAGGGAGACATATGAACTTAGCACTTCCAGACTGATGCTATATTCACTCATTCAGGAAAGGTAACACAGGTCAGAACAGCAGTGCATAATCAAAATTAAGGCCCACTGTTTCCAATCTTTCCTTCAGCCTAGTTGAAGATGACGTAGGCCTGTATTTGACCTCAAGTTTGAAAAAAAAAAAAAAAAAAAAAGTGCCCTATTAGGCTAAGGGGAAGTTTTGCATTTCATTTCCCGACTCTGCCAATAGTGTGGCTACAGCCAGGCATTAACTGACTTACAGTTCAACCCAGCCCACTACGTTCATCTCAGCTTCTTGAGGTCGGGCACTCAACTAATGAGCAACATTTTTATGTAGGTGTCCTGCTACCTCAGAGAATGCTCAATGTTTGGAGCTACTGAGTTTTTGTGGTATACGTTGTAGCACACCACTCCCCGCCCCTATATGCCACTAGCAACAAGAAACGTTTCCCTAAAATACACGGCTTTTTATTTTTAAGTATCATGTAACAGAAGACTGGCCTTTCATTGAAAGAAATTGAACATACAGAGACATGGTCTGTAAATTTCCTTATGATACTGGAGCAAAGAGTCTGCTGCTTATATTCGTGCTTATAATTCTTAAGAACAATTCAATGTAACTACTACATCTGTTAGTTGCCGAGGAGATAATAATAATTAAAAAAAAAAAAATAGGTGAACTACCTGAAAATTGCCAAGGCAGTTAAGACAAAAAAAACCAAACCAAATCTGTTTTGCTATATCCTCAGGCTACAAAAAAAATCCAAGCACTTGAAAATTTTACATAGTTGAACTGAGAGTTCTAATTTATACCAACTCTGCAAATAGCTATATGAAAACTGTCTTAGGTATTAGTAGTACGTTTTAAATTGCCTTTTCTGTGTCTCCAAAATAAGAAAAGCTGTCCTGTAATTCAGTTAAAATTTCCATTCTCTAAGTGCATTTTCAAAACAAAACAATCATATCTCTACACCCAAGCTTCATTTTTCATTCACTTCTCTGACAAGACAACTTTTCTGAATGAGATAAAAAGCATTAGATATTTGTAGCAATCCTTTATCTTACGTTAAAATGGCCTTTATTTCTTAATATAAAAGGGAAGCATTACAGCCTGCAAATATGCAAATCAGGATCATCTACTTGCTTAAAACCCAAATCTGTCTCTCTGGCAAATTGATTTGATGCAGCACAACTTCTGGAAGTAATGCATAACCTGAACAGGCCCAGGCTCCTGCATGCATTTGTCTCCAAAAAAATTGCTACATTATATACTCTGTGTTGGCCAGAGGATACATAATACCTGCTTCAAAAAATAAAAAGCTCAAGGAGTAATTTCATAACTGGAATGAGTTAAAGTTTATAGCAGATAAGCACTCTGAGCCAACACAACCCATACTGTACCTTGGTCTGATGCGTTATGTCATGCCTAACAATTAGTTATCTAACTCAGAAAACATGGGGGAAGTAAGAAAGATTAGGCTAGCTAGACTCTTCTTCAGGATAAAGCAACTACCTTGTCCTCCCGTCCTCATCTAAAATACCACATAAAACATGAAGCAGATGGAGCTGAGCAGGGGTAGGATTCATTTACATACCACATTGACTGAATTTCTCCTTTAGCTTCTGCCAGGTCAGGTCAAAAGGAAGCTAGAATAAAAAAAACCCAGAACATTATTAATAACAAAATATTACAAAGAGAAAAAGAGCACGGCATCATAAATGCACGTAAAATAAGCTCATGGTTTCTATGTATTCAAATGCTTACATTTCTCACAAATATCTGGTTGCCTTTAGAGCCTAATCTCTCTCTCATGCCACTTCCCATTGGGCCAGGCACAAATCCTCGATCGATATCGATGTTCCTGTCCAGGCCTCCACCCATAGCTGGTCCCATTCGATCAAAACCAGAACTCATCCGATCCATCCCCATTCCCATTCCTCCAGCCATACTGTTCATACCACCCATTCCACCACCTACAGAGAGGGGGGAAAAAAAAAAAAAGAGAGAATAAAATAAAAATATTTTAGGTAAAAAATGCACAAGTGTTTTGTAAAAAAACCAAAATTATATTTAAAAAATAATTGGTTTGTGTCAGTAGGAAAATAACTTCAATAAAACTGCTGTAATACAAAACATAACTTCATACATGCACAGTGTTTTATGTAGTAGCATGGCTAATATTTTAGATTGAAGCATTAGAAGATACAAAGTGTCAGCTCTAAAGTAAAAGTAAAAACCAAACTGCACCAAGCTATTATTCACACTATCTAATTTAGTAAAATGTCAAACACCAGTAAAGAATTAAGATTTAAAGCCTGTCCAGTTTAATAAAATCTAATACCCTGTACCCAAAAGAAATTACGTGAATAACTGTGGCAATGTTAAGATACAGATAATTTGACCATAAATACTATCATTTATTTTGCTTTCTGCTTTCACATTCAGCTTTACTTAATGCAGCCACGCTTAATGACACAATCTTCTAGAGAAAGCATATTTTGCAAAGAACACATGTTACTGTAAGTACTGTGAAGAACCTAGACCTTCCTATGACACATGCTATAAAATATATTAATGTATATTATATAAAGAACTAAGATCATGACATTCAGATATCCTATTATAATCTTTCTGGATTCATAATTAAAAAAGAATGTAAAGTAAAACTATCAAGATTACTCATGAGGGACCTTCTCTTTAAGCCTTATGCCTCTCAAGATTGCCACTTAGCAGGATTTTAGTTTCTCATCTGCTCTAGCCTGAGGAACTCAGACATTTCCTATAATACAACCTCAGTATTGGAGCTTTGTACAAAATTAAACTGACTGATAATCTGGAATTCAAGGCTGATTTTTAATTTCAATTACGAGAGATTACTGAAGTTCAGCTTCATTAAATTCACACAAATAACTGTGCCTATTTGTCTTTTTTTCCCTTGTGGAAGTTTACTTGAATCACCTCTCCCTCTAAACCAGAAGTGGAAATAATTTCAAAACTAAGATTGAGGAAAAGATTGTATTAGCAAGTTCTCCTCCGAACTTTTACCTCAATAAAAATAGCTTTAAAACCCATTAGATTTGCAGTCATACCCAACAGAATTCTATTTCTTCCAGCACTGCCAAGACTCAACACTACAACAAAATCATTTAATACGATTACATGTACACAGTATCGTTACTTTTCCTATGCATTTACACTCTACTGAAACAAGTTAACCTACTTATTCCAGATCTTACTGGGCCCATGCTAGGCGCTCCCATTCCTCCTGCAAAAACACCAATCATTGCACCACCTAAATAGAAAAAAAAAAACAAAGTGACATACACTGAAACCACCAGTTAGCGACAACAACAACAAAAGCAGACACTGATGAAGGGATCTGATCCCAATGTTACCTGGCAATTCTTTTGCATACAACACTTTAACCCGTGCCTTTATTATTTGAGCTAAATAGGAAACATCCAGTAACACCAGTTTCTCCTTCTTCTCCTGCTTTCTTCCTAGCTTTTTCTTCCCTCTGACAGTTTGCCAGCAGCACAAGCATCTTAAAACTAAACAAGCCATATCCCACGTTAGGAAGCAGAGCGTCAAAACTGAAGGGATGGTCTTATTTGAACTTCACAATACAGAAATGCCCTAGTTTCTGGCATTTTGAAGAAACCAGTGCAGAAGCCAAGAGCTTTAAGATATCTCCCCATGTCTTCCTTTACTGCATATGAAGAGTGAATTGATGGAATTTGGTGGGAAAAAGGGAGGGAGAAAGGGAATTGACACTTAACAAAAGCTATCTGGCAGAACCATGGAATCGTCACAATGGTATCAGCGACTCATTCTAGAGTGAGGTGATAAATAGTTCTTTTCACTGAAGCACTAATAGTCAGGAAAGTAATCCCAAGGGAACTTCTAGAACTGTAAAAACTTCAAAAGAACTACATTCTTGCCACTGCAAAACAGGGCTGAACTGTCAACTGCACTTTTCTTGCTTGATTTTCATCCCTAAAAGAAAAAGCACAGTTTTGACTTCTGGCAAAATAAATAAATAACTGTTGTCATTAGGCTAGACACCATTGGTTTAATATCTTAAGAAGTCACTGCTGCGTGTTCCATTGCATTCGTTTTCTCCACATAGTTCAAAACAGCAAAAATTGTTCTCTGTCAGTTGCTTGAGAAATACTCGTCTCCTTTCAGACAACAGGCTGTCATAGCCATACCAAGGCTGCAAAAACTATGGAATAGCCTGTTTAAAAAAAAAACACCAAAACCCGCTTTCAACACCAGCAGGATTACTCCCAGTACTTCAGCCAACAGTTTGCATGAGAAAGATCTTACTACTTATTTTTTGGGCCAGAGAGGGTTTTGCAATGAAATACTAAGTCAAATTAAGAGATTGCTGCCAACATGACTGCTTTTTTGCCCTTAAAAAGCACTGTGAAGAAAAAAAGAAATCCACACTTTTCCAGAGCTAGAAATCCTTAGTTGTTTTCGCATGCATCTGTTACACCCACTCTCTTTTAAAAGGAAAAAAGTCTCCCTAACAGTCTAAGATGCACATAAAATAATAAAAAAGACCAATAAAACCTCTAAACTCAACCTGAAAACATAAATAATCCTATTAAGCAAGATTTCAGCTATTTCTGACCTTAGAGACATCCTTTACGTGTACTTTTTCCCCCACTGGCTTTTCAAAAACAAAAAATTATATGCTCAGAGATGCTTTATGGCACAATCTTTGGCCTTTTGGATACTTCAAAATTTTAGCAATTTAAATGGCAACTCCAATGATTCTGCTGCAAATCAACCATCCTAATTTTTTCTAATTAATGCCATAGCCCAATCAAAGACTATCTTAAGTTGCCCTCCTTCAAAGCAGCAGGGTAGTAAAGCCAAATGCACTCACAACACTTCCTTTTAAGGTAACATTCACCTAAATGTTGTAACAGGAGCATACTAGGGTCTTCTCCAATTAAATCCCTACAATTTCTTTCCATTATTTAATGGTAAGTTGGGAAACTCTCCTCTCGGTTCTCAGAACTGTATTTAAATGGTAAGATTACTGCTGAGTTGTAAGTTGGAAGCTCGCTGGATCTACTGAGTGAACAATTCCCACAATAGGTTCTCACAGTGATCACGATCACGTATTTCAAAACCAAGGTGACTACCAGAAGACTCAGAAGCATATTGCTTGCATGAACATTTACAACTGAAAGGGTTTGTATTTTCACTCCAGAAACAGATGTTTATGCTATGCTGCAAGTAGGGTGAAAGCGTACACTTGGGTTTCCAAGACATTAATCCCAAGACATTAAGACTAACTCAGCTGAGATTCTTATATTCTTACCACTTCTACACAACTACCAGTGCTTGAAGAGAAGCAGACAATTGTTACCCTTTGTTATGACTTGCCCAAGTTTGTTTTTTTTTTTAAAAAGGGGTAAAAAAAAGGAATAATAATAATAAAAAAAAAAAAAAGTTCAACTTTTAGACCAAATGAAACATATGCTCTTAGCAGCTCCTCCCTTTTACAGTGAGAAATTAAGGAAAGTGGGGAGAAAAACAAGAAGAATGGGGAAAGAAAACCTGCCTCCTATAATGTATTCATCCGGGTAACAGTATAGTAACAAAGTGCAAGAAGGCTCTACCATTAAGCACTTCCATTTCTCTTAAGATAGAAAAGTATCTTATTTGAGGGAACTCCAAAGTAACAAGATTAACTCTGTCAACAATACATCACCTATAAACAAAGGAAAGCTGCCTCGCAGAAGAGGCCAATAAATCCTGTTCTGAGTTGCTGGAGCTCAGAGGGCAGGAAGAAAACAGAGCATGCCAAAATCCACCATTCCTATCCAATGCTACTCAATTTGCAGTAAAATCAGTTTTCCAGCATGCATTTGCAAAAGCAGGCTCCTGGAAGTTACAAAGGTAGTACACGGACAGCTTGTTCAGGATTACCAGAAGCATACACTTTAATACCCAAAAGACTTAATACCTCAAAAAGCTAACTATTAAGCTAAATGCTTTTCTCAAATTGCTATTTTGTTTATATTTTACAGATGGAAAAACATTCACACTTTAACCTCCATCCGAAGTGATAGCTACCATAAGCACTTGGAATAGATCCTTGTAGTAATGGCCAGGGGAGAGGGGACAGAGTCAGATGACTAACACAGCCAGGTCTTCTCTTCACCTAGCATAACTCTCGCAATACTATGTTGCAGCTTGCACAGAAAATGTTAAGAGCTACCATACCCATCCTTCCAAAAGAATCTCCAAAACCACGGTTCAACGCCATGTCACTACGAGCAAAATCTCTGTCCATGTTTCCTCCCATTCCACCACGGAACACTTCTGCAGAGAACAAAGGAAAAAAAAAAGAAATAGTTTGTTATATACATCTAAGATGAGGTTCACACACCACTTGTTTCACAGCTGCTTGTTTAAATAGAAGTGGGTTTAATGCATGCCAGAGGCACTTCTTAAATAGTTTACTCCTGTGCCAGTTCATATGTCTTCTTTCATGCCACTGACTATTTCCTTTGAACTCATCTACATCGCCCATCCCTAAAGGAAGGTCTTTTAATAAACACTTGCAAGTTTCCTAAGTGTACAGGAAAAGTGTTCGCCTACCTCCCATTCGGTTGATTCCAAATCCTCCCATATTGGGCATTCCTTCAATTCCACGAAATCCAGCAAGTCCTGTAAAATAAGGAAGAGTGTTTTCTATAAACCACTAAAAAAACTACTTACTGCAAAGAACGTGACTGCACATACCGCCTCCCATTCTATTCATTCCGCCAAATCCTGGACCGTCTATTCCCATGCCTTTAAACAAAAAAAAGACAAACACCATTTACAAGACAGGTAAGGTCCTAATGAAGTTTAAAAATGGAGACAATTAACATCTCAAAAGCACACTAAACAAAGCTTGATTTGTCAAGAGTATGTCATTCTTCCAAACACAGAAATTACAATTTCAAAGCTCTGTAAAACATAAAAACGAAGACCACAGATTTACCTCCTGGACCCATGCTCCCCATTCCACCACCCATGCTCAACTGTGTTGCACTGATGGGCTGCCCGCCTGGTCCAAGTCCCATACCAATGCCACCAAGACCACCTGGAAAACAAAAATTAAGTAGCATCAGAAGAAAGATTTTCTTCTGCTATCATAATGAGACCACAGCAAGCAAAAGTACTACTAGACTGTTCCAAGACCCTATATCAACATATAGAGTAAGTGCGAGGAGTAGAACACAGAGGGTGCACTCACGAGGTAATTGTGAGGTTTTGCTGTCTGTAACACGGAAATCTTCATGAGGAACCGACTTGTCATCCTGGAAAAAACGAAGGCAGTTATGCTGTGACCTCTTCAATGTTGTTTTGGCAGAGAACATGTAAGGTAGAAAGAAATGTAAGCAACTTACCATTTTTACATGCATGGGTCTATCAAACAGAAATTGCCCATTGAACATAGCTGAAGAAATGCAAGTCAAGGAATCTAACTGCAGAAGACAATTTAACTATCTCAGAATAATCACTGTAATAACTTATTTTAATTCTGTACCACTTTTCAGAGTCTTACCTTACCAAATCTCTAGAATGCCAATTCAAAGGCCAGAAGAGCTGGCCTAACAAGCTGTTAGGTATATAAAAGGTAAGTTGCACATGTCACATTACCACATATTTTAAGCTTGGTCAACATTATGAAGACCACCTTTTTAGACTGCAGCAGTAAACTCTATCAATACTAAAAATTTAATCTGCACAGTATTACACTCTAGTCTCTATACACTAGCTACAATGCAAATAAGCACCATTTGCAAAACTATGCTAACAGAAGCTATTAAACACTGAATATCTGATCAATTATTTTGCAAAACCAAGGATACATATTGCTTGAACAGCTTCAATAGCTTGTTCAAAGGTAACCGTTCCCATTCCCCGACTCTTGCCATCTTTATCTTCTTTGATGTCTGCACGCTTTACAGTTCCAGCAATGCTGAAGACCTCCTTCAGTTTCTTCCAGCCAACTTTAAAGTCAAGCTTATACACACAAATACATTAGTCATTTCAGTGCACATTTCTGCCATTACACTTGGAAATTTTCTGCACTGTTGTAACTCTTCAGCTTCACAAAATGCTTAATCTATGTAAATAACCAGGATTTTGTAACACTTACACAGTGAAATCACATTAAAAATGTCAACCAAAAGCAACAATTTATATTAAATATACATATTTTACTTTAACATACTAACATTAAGAAAGTGATGGGTTCTTGTCAAGAGCAGCTGTACTCCCACAAGATCCCTTGTGAGCATAGTCATCTTTTGTGCAAATAAATTATGAAGCAAGCACCTCTAACAAATATAGCAGCTTAAGTTAGTCTAAACTAGCAAGATAAATTGAGGTGTATATTTAATTAACAAAAATAACCCCCTATAATTGTAAATAGATATCAAAAAGACATAGAAAATATTTTTGGAATCAACAGATGACTGTGGAGTAACCGAAAGTGCATGTCAGCCTCTAGAGTTTAATGTATCTTTCGTGACCAAAATCTGAATGCATATCCCAGTATTTTAAGTGTAATATACTGTGAGTCAACATTTCCAATTTCCTTTTTATATTAAAACTGAATTATGTAAAATGTTTTACAAAGACCAAATACTACAGTTATAAAATACAGTTTTAAACTTACATTAGCAACAAAAATAGTGGACCCAAGCCTGCCTGCCTGCAAGTTACTGATAACCTCAGGAGGAATGTTTGGATTATTGAGAATAGAAGGTGGTAAATTCATTATTCCAGGTGCCACATCAGGTCCATGTCCTCCTGGAAACTGTCCTCCTCCACGCTGTAATGCCCTACGAGCATGTTCACCTTCAGGATCCTGAAATATGGACAGAAATAAAGCCAACTTAATCATCAGCAAGAGGAATGGCAACAAACAGAAAGGTACTATTTGAAATTCTACACAACCCCATCAAATTATCAACTAATATCCTCATCCATGTCAGAGGGATCAAGAACTGAATTAGCATGGAGACCTAATTCCCTCACCTCTAGAGGTGGGTCCTTTCAGATGAGGGTTGAGGCATATTGGCAAAGCACTTGTAGAGGAAGCGTGCACTGCCACTTCACAGGCTGTACCTAGCCTATGGACAAGTAGAAAAGATTTCAATCTAAAGGACTGTCAGTCTAGCACCTTCTGCCAAGAACCGAATTAAATTAGGTGGTTTTAGTTATTTATTAACGCTATTATTAAAGTTGTAACAGGACAAAAAGAACGGCATCAGACACTGCCATATACCACAACACTACAATAGACATGTTGACATTAATTTCACTTCCCAGATAGCACAATCGCTCTACTTCCAGCCCCATTTTTGCACATCCGTAGCAGTCTGATACCCAGCTCACTCTGCATCGTATTTTGAAGCAAGTCAGCAATGTAAACATGGAATCATTTAGGTTGGAAAAGACCTGATGACACTAAGGTAAGAATATGAAGTTAAAGTTGTTTCAAAGAAAAGTAGTATTAGTCTATTATGACTCAAGGAAAGAATTTTTGTCAGTTCACTTGGCACAGTACTGAGACCTCCTGCAAGCCCAGGGGCACTTTAGTCCATTAAGAAAATGTCATGAAAAAATTAAACTGGAAATTACACAGCTAAGATGCTCAAAACATTATTATCATCTCAGTAGTTTCACTATCTTCACTATTGCAAATTAAAACCAGCAGCAACAACCGTACCTCTTTAATATTCAGGGGTCTTCCACTAAGATCATATTTGTTCATAGTTTCTAATGCTTTCTTAACAAATTCTTCATCTTTGAATTCAACCACACTTAGAGGGAACAAAACATTGAGAGTATTAAAACAACATTTAAAATGTTAAAATTAACAGAAAGTTTGTACAATGTGTTTCTAAACACAGAGAAAAAGGAACTTACCCACAACCCTACATCCATGATGATTTGTTATCACATATAAAGAGAAGAAAAAAAAAAAAAAGTCAGTCAGCACATGTGATAGAGCACTTAAGACTCCCGTTAAAGATCCCAGCTCACTGTTAAGTAACTATTCAAGTTATTTTCAGCTTCAAAATCCATAATATATGCTCTTTACTGGTAGCCAAGCTGAATTTCTCCTACTTTCTCAACATACATACCTTTAATGTACAAAAGAATATATTATCTTTTATTCTCTTTGAGCCAAACCAGAATTGGAAAAATGCCACACAGATCCATGTAGGGACAATAGGGAAGAAGAGGTGGGGGGGAAAAGGGTGAAAAGAAAAAAAAAAAAGGAAAAGAAAAAAAACAACGAACAACCAACCAAAACATAACCAAAACCCAATCAAGACAGTCATCATGTCATTATAAGCTGCTCACTGACTACAAAATTCAGATCTACCCACATGAAGTACATCAGTGCGATGAACGAGGAGTCTGCATACCTCTTCAGTATTACTAACATAATTGAGAAATTTCTGTGTAAGAAAAAAACCTTATTGACTGCACCAGAATCCTTCTAATAAAGCAAAGAGTTGAGGGTTGCTTTAAGTAAAGCAAAGCTGACGGCATGTTTTAGTTTTAACAAGTGTTAAAGAAAGTAATTTACAACAATTGATACAACCTCAGTTAAGACTCAAACCTGCATTTCTCATGTTCCCACTGCAGGTTCAGAGCTACCGTTGGCCAGACTTTTGACTATTTTTAAGAAGACAAAGGAGCTTTAACAATCTTCACTCTTAGTGCCTCATTGCTGGCACTCCATTGGCTACCAACCATCTCCATCTATTTAGTTTTAAGAAAGCAAATACATTAATCCAGTGTTAAGAGTATCAACCCTGCAAAGCTGTCAAATCAGGCACTTCAAACAGTATATTCTTAACTAACTTTTTATGCTCATTGGCCTCAAGAAGAGAATACTACACTAACAGAATTTAAATAAAATCAGTGTTTTATTGAACGTCCTTTACGTGAAACAGATTTGTACCAAAACAAAGATGTTAGCTAAAAAGATTAAGTAAATGCCATTTGTTAACATTTACAGAAATATCTTGTCCTTTAGAGCCAGCTAGTTTGAGTTGCATGAAAGTGTCAAACGACTTCTAACACAAAATCCTTAGGACTATCTTAATGAAAATCAATGTAAAAATGAAACTTACTTTCCCATAACTGGTACAGGTATTATACAAAAATAAAACTGCTGAGGAACTTTAAAACCTCTAGCAGATTGTTGCCCACGGCACTTACCCTTGATTTTCCTTCAGCATCCTTAAACAGCTCCACGTATGTAACCTCACCAACTACATAAGACATACAAAGGGAAAATACCAAGAGACAATGCATTTAAACACCAGCATCTTTCTTTACTGTGCCCCTGTGCACAACTCTACAGAGAAACACCTATTATTCACCAACAATCAAAACCAGACCAACATACCTCCTGTCAATGGCTATATAATTTAGCTAATTTTCAGAAATATGCAGCAGCCACATTCTCAAAAGCTAAAAACAAACAACTATATTTAACCTAATTCATACCACAGATCATATTTTGGCCAGTATGATATAGTTGGTGAACAAATTCAGATATACACAGTCCCTTAACCTAACAAATGAAACGTCAACGTTCACTGAGAAGTGTTACATTTATCATCCTACTCACAACACCTGTTTTAAGGTGACTTTCTACCTGAATGTCTTCAATCGTAAGTTTGCCTTCAGTAATAACCAAATTTACACATCAAATATTTCGCAGCAAGCCACTCACTTTCTAAAGCAGGAAGTTTCAGTAAATAAACCAATCAAATAGTCACGTCACCTTACAACAGATAAACCAGCAGTTGCAGAAGGGGGGTTGGCATTTTTCACAGCCTAAAAGCCAAGTGTGCTTTGCATTACTTTCGAAGAATCAATTTTTTCAAGGAAAACACAGAACTAACTTTTTACAGAATGCATGTTAGCATTATTTTACCCCAAACTTAAAATAAAACATTTGGGGTGGTGGTAAGATTACTCTATCAGAACTGCAACAGTAGTAACAAGCTTTAAATACAAATTTCCAGACAAACAGTCATGGCAGTAGTGACAATGAAGACAAAGTTAATTCCACAGCCAGATTCCACCAAAGAAATACAAAACAACTTTTAAAAGACATCCTCAATTATTCATGTGAACACACTAAATGTACAATAGCCCTTAATAAAAGAAAAATCTACACAGACTACAGCTACACAAAACACAATCTCTTTAAGAAGTCATGAGGTCATGCATGTACTCTCTACTGTCACACTAGAATGGCAGAAGATTGTAAGCACTTCGTTTACCCATCCTACCCTGCAATGCAATTGTCTCAGATGAAAGAGAGGGAAGGGAGATAGATGTACCAAGTAAAGGCCAAAAAAAAAAAAAAAAAAAAAAAGCTGTCAAATCAAATCTGTGTGGCTCAAAGGACACATACATCGCATATAAGTTCCACCCTTTCCTGTGTGAAGTGTATTATAAGGAATAAGTTACCTTTCTCTCTCATAAGATCTTTAATAGCTTGCCATTTCATGTCATACGGGATGTTGCTAATAAAAACTCTGTTACGATTAATAGTCTTCTTCTCTCCAGTGCCTGCATTCTTGTCCTTTGAATAGGGGTGGAATCTATTCTTGTTTCCAAGAGAAGGGATTGCCTTGGGTTTTGCAACGTACTTCTCTTTCACAGGCACTTTCTCTTCTTTTGCTGTCTCATCATTATCCCTACGTTAAAAAAAATAATAAATTATTCTTGTATTGGATCATTAGACTATTACACCTCCTATGCTACTAGAACTCTCAGGATGTCAAATACTGCTTTTGAAATTAGGAAAAATAAATTCTTGCAGTCTAATTCCAAAATATGTTGCTTTATGTAAAACAAGAGGATAATGTTACTATAGATTTATTCACTACTGTAAGTAAAGAAAGCACATCTTGCTACTTCAGTTACATTCGTTTTCTATTATTTCTGTCACGACTCAACGAGATGGTGCTATAAAATTACTACAAATATCAAAATACAATTACTCGGCTGAAAAATAGGCTACAGCACCCATGTTTTGGTGCTTCAGTAATTTTCACATCATTGGTCAAGTTATGTGATAGTCATCACAGAAGAGAGAGTTCTAACAGTCTAACTTATGCACAGCTTGGTATACTTCATTCAGTGTAACCTGCAAACTTACTAAATGTATCGGAAATAGCTGTATTAAGACATGCTCTGCATCTCAGGCTAATTAGTTTACCAGGTATTATTCACTGGCAACAACAACAAAACAGACTTCTGGCCCTCAGTCTTCAAAAATTTAGCAACTGCACCTGCTCTCCTTCTAAAAGTCTTTTTATTTTTAGATGAAAATGCAGGAAAAATTGCTTCCTCTCTTTTAAAGCAGTCTAAATCTCAGCTTTGATAGAACTGTATACTTTGAACAGAATTAGAGGAAATATCCAAAACTCTTTAGCATTCCTGATAGCATGCTAAACCCTCCTGTGATAGTAACACTAACAGAAGATCAAGGTGCCTGAATTATTACTTTTTTTTAAAAAAAGTAAGCTGCTGAACTGAAAAGAACCCAGTGATAAAGCCACACAAATGCAATCCATTAAACAAATGCTACTTGGAGTTATACATCAATGCCCAGTTCAAATCTCAACGCAGTTTGAGAAACTTAAGTCTTTTACATAAATATTTATTTTAAAAAGTAGGCATTAGTCACTCAAACAATTACAGGAAATGTCTGAGAGGCCTGTCAGAAGTGATTGATTGTGAACCCTCCTTCTTGAATTACACCACTGTCTTTATAGTTTTCTCCTACATTTCACAAGGCTTAGTTTTTACCTTATTTTGACACGTTGGAAGGCGTCTGGTATAAAATCAGCCAAAACAGGCATTTTAGTTTTACAACCACAACATATGGCAAGATCACCAATTTTGATTAATTGAAATGAGTATTTTCATCTCTCTGTACAGTTATTAACAAAACAGTGAGTAAGTGGCAGTCTTGCACTGAAGAGCACATGCAAGCAGCCTTCACGAAGTTAAATGTATTATCTACTCAAGCTTGGGCACTTCTCAGGAAATAGTAAATTCAAATAAATCTGTATTTCTCCCATTACTTCTTCCCAAATTTTAAAGTACTCATGATAGGAACTTCACAGTTCTAATGTTTACAAGTGGGTTAAGAGAGGATTAGCAACTGAGAAATGCGTGGACACACCTCCAGGCTAAGTATTCATAAGATTTAAAACATTCAAAGTCAACAACACATTATCTGGCTCAAGCATCCTCCAGCTTCCCTCTGCATCCTCCCTCCTCCACGCTACCCTGTCTGTTGTGGCAAGGTAATTCCTGTGTGGCTGTGTAATGAAGTGAAATGTAGGGAACAACGCAGGGTACTGAAGGGAGCAGGAGGGAGAGAGCAAGGAAAGAGAAGAATATCAGGTTTTCCAGTCAGGTCAGTTCCGTTCAATCCAGTCCCATCTGCAAATGCAAAACCACTGCCCAATGAGATCCCTAGTACAATTTGAGTTCTTCCTTAAATTTTAGGATTAAAGCAATGGATTCTCTTTAGCCTTTTAAGCTCTTTCCTGCTTAAAGGATTATGAAACAGCCTCTGGGTGCTCAGTGCAGTGCACAGCAAGAGCCAGGTGTCCAAACATGGGCTCCACAGGCTCTACAAGACCCGGCTGTGCAAACCAGTAGAGAGAACAGAGGATACGAGTCTGGCATAAACTCTTAAATCTGGGAAACAAAACAACACTACACTTATTCTGGGGATCACAGCCAGTCTCCTGAAAATAGAGGATTAATTAAAAAAAACCAAACCCATCCTTGCAAAATGTATCTGCCAAATCAACACAGGAGAGTGAATGAGCTAGAGGTAGAGATTCTTTTGTGGATGTAGCTCTTAAGCTCTCTCCGAACATTAATTTCAATCAAATAATACATTCACAGAAATGTCACATTAGTCACCTACAGGCCACAGAAAAGATAGTCTCAGAAACTACGAACACGAAAGCCTTAAAAGCTGATTTTTTTAAACAAACTTCTGCTCCTCTGCTCACAAGTGTCAATACAGACAAGATGATTAGCAGGGACAGAACCACAAGAAAATGCAGTTCTAAAGCACATAGATCAGTTTAGCTTTATTGCGCAAGCTGTTCCACTGCTTGATACAATAAATTTAGGGAAGGGTGCAGGTTGAAGCCAGAATTCCTCTCTAATTTAATCTGAGTGCTAAGCAAGTCTGGTTACTCAAATACTTTAAGCAGTACACTTTACCTGCACACTGCCAGCTTAATCCTTTACACATGTGTTTTGGGGAAGACTGGAAACCTTATGTGAAAGAATAAGATTTGAAACTCTAGTACTAAGAACTCTGCATTATTTTCAGACTTAAAGTTGTGATTTCTGCCATGCAGAACGGCTGGGATTTTGCATTCGCTTTGATTAGTTTTGGAGGGAAAAGAAGAAAACGGCTGACCTCAGGAGGGACACTGGGAAATTAAGTCATTATTTTAACAGTGGCAATCCCAAAATGCAATAAAATGTTACACGCCTCAAAGGTGCAAAAGGGTCACACTCTTCCTGCAAAATGGCAATTTTAATTGGAGTAGTATAATAATTTGTGTAGTCTGGAAGCTGAGAGCCAGGCTCAGAAAAAAACAAAAACACCCACAACCAACCAAACTGTGAAATTTATAAGTTGTAAACTATCTGAATTTCATACAGAGTCAAGTAAAGGCACGAAGTACGCCTTTATTCCTCCAGCTTTATATTAAACTTGATCCCATGTACATTTTTAAACACAACAGTATCAGATCTGGACCGCTTAGAACGTGTCAAAACCTCACAGATCTCAACAGCTTTGATGTACTGCTACAGTAAGTCTAGTACACATTTATTTTCCCTCCAAGACGCAAATGAGATTAGAAGAGATATTGAAATTCCAGTGATAGGAGGCCAACACCTAGTTCATGAGAAGAATGACGACCCTTGAGGCCTGACATCAAGAACAACCAAACCCAGAAGAGGTCACTCACGGCATTGTTCTAGAGAGCCAGAACTTCGGACTCCCTTGTGCTATGCTCCTTTCAAACCCGCTGTGTAAGGCACATTTTACACACTCCATATATGATGCTACTACTCACACGAAACGTTTGTGCGCGCACGTGGGGGTTTTGTTTGCTTGTTTTTAAGAAGCCAATCGCTACAGGCCTTTCTTACCCTTCTCACGCAGAGAAGGGTTTACTTCACAGGCTTTACAAAACACACCAGCAAGGCAGGACGGGAAACGGGAACAAAACCAAAAGCGACCCCGAGCACTTCTAGA
>NW_009713977.1:0-5436 GCF_000703405.1 Apaloderma vittatum | reverse complement strand
ATCTACCCAGACGTCCGCTGTATTTTCAAATTAATACCTACTCTATAGTCTTTTCTTGCTCAAAGCTGCTTAATGGTGCTGTTGTTCCTGTTAAACAGATGGTATATTCTGTTTCAGAGATGGTTGGTTTTCTTTTTCATAGCCAGTGATGATGTACAGGTTGCGAAGCGCTTTAGGATCTATTGGGGTAAAAGTGATTATATTTCAATCGATGGTTTCAAGAAAGTAATTTACCATTGCATCTTGGGAACTTAAACTTCGAATTTCAAAGCACTTTAAGTCCTTTGTGTAAGCAAACTAACGCAGGACGTGCAACTAAGGCTGTCCTGAACAGGAGCCCTTCACAGGCAAGTAATCAAAACGTCTGAACAACTGTTCTTCTCTAGCAGAGCTGATCTTGGAGCAGTTGTACCTCATACCACACACTCCTTCTGGGGAAATTATCTTTTTAACATCAACCGAAAAAGTAGTAGTAACGATGTTTGCTTCCATGGCCAGGCTGCATTGTTTCATTAATTGCCACAGAGAGAGACGGGCTTCTATCTACTCCAGCCCGGCCCATTGTCCTTTCCACAAGGGTAGGATTGTCCTCGGCGCAGACCGTAGGCTGAGGAAGCAGCCCGACAGCGCGGGAAACATGAGGCAAAAATTCCAAAGTTTGAAGTAGAAAAAGCAGCTGCTCCAAGAAAGGAGAAACCCCATCGGCCCTCCTCAAGTCATTTTACCTACTGAAGCCCACTGGCAGTTGGGTCATTTTTCTCCATCTACTGCCGTATGTTCTTGCTATATATAGACATCCCATAGTGCTGCATCCTGACTTGGTGTGATGCATAATGATTAGGTGGCAGCCAGGTTGATTTTGAAGTAAGCGTTAGGCCACACTATCACCTTATGTCTGAGATGAGCTTTCCCTGCCTTTGACAGAGAGATGAGAATTAAGCTGCAGTTTACAATCTCGTAAAGAAACAGTGGACAGTTTACCCAGCTATGCCGTATTGGTTGGGATTGTTAGTTACAAGTGACAACCAGGACTATAATTTACACACAGACTCTGGATGTAAACAAAGTCCTCAGCACTAAATCTTACTGTAAGCTTTTTTTTTTTTTTGTATTTCTCACTCATTTTGCGCTGGGAATCGTTTAACCATAGACTCTAACTGCTAATATAGTTCCATGAAATGCAAAGTATAAATCAAAATTACTGGATTGTTCAAACCCTGAGTAGTTGTTTAGATGGCATTTTTCTTCCACTGCTTTTGTATGGCTAAAGAGATGCCATAAAATTATGATATACTGTACACATCTCTCTACCATCTTAGCAAACTGTTGCAAATAAAACCCAGCATGCTTAAATATTTTCTTAGTTACAGAAAGCATAAACACTAATGATAACAAAAGACACCAGGAAAGGGCACGTGTGGTTATCCATCAGATCACACAGAATGATAAATAAGTGAAATGCTATAATTAAAAGAGAAAAAAATCTCAGAAGTCCCTTTGTCTCCACTTGAGATGACCACAGTCTCCCCTCAAACAACGCCTGAGCTCGAGACTGATCCCGGAGGCGTTGAGCTGGTGACGGAGCATGGGAAGAGCCAGGTCTGGGTGTGCTGCTTGCTGCAGAGCACTTCACCTCAGCGCAGGTTTTTACGAATTCGAAACAGTTATCTACCCCATTTCTTCACTCCGTGGTGCTGAATTAGTGCTTGCAGGCACATTCAGCGTTAGAGCTACCACTGGGATCTGAGGACACGTCCTCCGTCGTGCCTCTAACGGGATGGACGAAAGGAACAGAGATGTCTGCAGGGAGAAGGAACTAATCCTCCTCCGCCTGGAACTGTAATCTGGCTGGAGTTTTGTGGCAAAAGAGAGTGGAAGGGAAGGTACAATGGAAACTACAAATCAAAGAGCTCTCTGTAAATCAGGCCTTTATGTTCATTAATCCCAAATTAGCACATTAAAATAAAGCAGCAGTTGATTAATATCCCTAAGTAACACTTACACTTGAGTGAGAACTTGATGCTAATATACTTGATATTACAGTGCATTAATAAAGAGACGGTCGCCCTTCACCAGAGATGCTCTTAGAATTCAGCTCTCGAAACCGTAGCAATGCACACACTGGGAAACAAAGATGTAAAAGTAATTTAGGGTAACTGAACAACGCACACGGTTATTAAAGGGTACTGGACCTGATTCTCTGTCAGCGTAAGAGAACTAACAGGAGTAAATTACATGAGTGGCTGCTCTGCGTTATGCTGGCACTAGGGAGTGGCCTGAGCAAAAATGAAAATTCAGACCAATATATCATCATTAGTTTGGAATTTCTGTCTTTTACTTCTCGTATAGATTTTAAAGTGCCAATACTTTTCCTGCCTGCACGTTAGACAAATTAAAGTGACCAAACTCAACGTGGAATTTAAGATCATTAACATATTAATCAAGCTGTCGATATTATAAAAATTAGCATGAGCCTGCCAAATAATCACCTTACTAACGACTTAAGGCCACGCTTTTGTCAATGAGCCCGGTGGCTGCTCAGCTGCCCCGTGCTCACTTCAGGTGTCGGGAACGACAAGACTGGTTCACTGGGGCACAGACCGGCTCGTTATTTCTGTGCAATGATTGCTCTGGCATGTAACTGCTTCATTTTCCTATTAAAATTCTGTTCCTTAATTATACTCATTTGACAGTACAGGAGAGAAATCCTGAATTTCAGTTTTCAAAATCCAGATTCTTAATCACGCCCAGTGAGGGTTCCTCCTGTTCCCCAGGTGTTAGAGGCTCCAGGTACATATGTCACTGCAATCATCACATATAAGCACACTTCTTTTTTCTGAAAAGAGTTTTTCCACAAATTTGTGGGTGTCAAAGTTCAACATAATTAGCATTTTCAAATTAATTTTGATATTTCTCTGAACATTATAATTCCAACTTTTCTGACTGAGCTATAGTTATCAAAACAAAATTTCTAGTAAGAAAATGTGATTGGATGGAAAAAAATGACACCAGTTCTAACAAAATATGACCAATAAGCATTTCCAATAAAAACATTTTCTTGTACAAGCAAGCTTGAAGCAACTTTTACTTTATAAAGAGAAACTGAAAGATTATCACGTGCTTCTCTATCAGTTGACATTTTTATTCGTTTATTTGTGAGATACTTTTACAGGTGGGGCAGTAAGTTATAAATTACAACTGCGCAAACACTGATTCAGCATTTGCATGCCCAGCCCCTGCCCTAGGGATATCTGTCTTTACTTTTGTGGCTAAGCTATAAAAGCTCTGAAAAGGGGGATTTTGCCTGGAGACTGACAGATCCCGGTAAGTGAGGACGCTGCAGCACTAAGTGCATATTCTTTACTCTGCCACTGACATTTCCTCCAATGACACAAGGTCATGCAATTAATGAATGGCAAAGCAAAGCCATGAAAAATGGATCGTAATGAAGTGTAGCTCTGAGTAATAACGCCATAAGCAACCTCTGATAACAAACACATTCTCCTAATAACATCTTCAATTATCTTCATTAACGTCTGTCCATGGCAAGATGTGCAGTCTAGCCCTTCAGGACCACAGACCCAGCAGATTTAGAACACACTTGAAGTGCTTCCTCCAGCTTATTCAGGAAAGTGCTTACTGACGGATAGCTTAAATGATGATAATATGCATTTATCATAATTTTCTGGTAGCATATGCCTTCTTCATGTCATCAAGAACCTGAAATTTGAGTAAGATTGCTTGCATTACTCAGGAGATGCATGGGCTCTGAGGAAATAGGAAACATTGCCCGTCAAGCACGTGCAGTCCCGCTTCCCTCGCTAACGCCGCTGCCGGTGCTGCTGGCAGTGCCCTGGGTCCATCCCAAGTGCTCTTCTCCCTGTCGTGTGCTGGTGTTCAGCTCAGGTCCAGCTGTTTCTCGCAAATATGTGCATCATATCACACCCCTGCTCCTGCTTTTTATAACAAGCACTGAGTTTCTGAAAGAGGCCAGGCAGCAGTTCTAGGAAATTAAAGCCTTTACTCAGAATTTAGCTCAGCATGGCACTGGCATCTTCCTCAAATGGGCTCTCAAGTATTTGAGTCCTATTTTGGAAAGGAAAATTTCCAGGGAGAGGAGATGTTATCAGTCAGCAAACCCTGGTGAGGCTCACGACAAAGAAGGAATAATTAGTGCTTTCTGTAAAAGCATCGTTTAGGATATGGCCATTATCTCTATTCAAGAATGAAAGTGAGACTAGAATTTCTAATAATACTTTGAGTCATTTACTGGGAGTGAAAGATATTGAAGTACCAACCATCTACTTTCTTCTCCACAACAGCTCTAGGCCATGTATGGCTCACTCAGGATGATATGAAAGGCAGAGCAGATTATTTTGTTTATGTGCTAACATTTGTTTCAGTTCTAGATTTTGTTGACTTGAACTTACAGGTTAGGATATTTTGAGTGCAGGGAGCTCACTTTAGCAAAGCTTCCTAGGAAGACCCCTACTCACTATTTTCAAAGCTATTTTTCATTGCAGCACATACGAAAATGAAGAATTTTAATGTTTACAAATTCAATTAAAAATTGTGTAAAACTGAGTCCAAGTATAAGGGGAGGGAAATTAGGCCAGCACTTGTCTTCTCGTGGAACTTGCTTGAAACTCTGTGTAATGGGAAGGAAAATCTGAAAGAGACTTCCATGTCATCACTGAAGCCTTGCCTAGATATTTTCTTAGTAATTGAAATTTAATAAAGTCATCATCGGTAAATTTGCTCTCCTCTCCTTTGAATTGGAAAAACATTTAGTTTCAACCCCTGCAGCCCTATTGTGATCATACAGAAATGCTAATGAGGTTATGTCTCAATCTAGTCCTCCCTGGTGCAAACAGAGTAAGTGAGTCTTTTCAACTCGGGAACCTCATTTATCTTCTGTGAGTTATTCTGTTGTTCCTGTTACTGCTCCTACTCGCCAGAGCAGTGACAGCTGAGTAGGAAGGCAGAGAGCAGAAAGCAGTAGTGCTTTCATGGCAAGGGAGTTACTGGCAGAGTTTCCTTAAAGTTTATCCACCTACTGAGCTACAGGAACAATAATTAAGGATATTTAGTAAAGGTGGAAAATGAAAGTCAGGGCATCAAGGAATCACAAGGCTTTCTCAGTGGAGGCGATGAACACTGCATTTAGGGCAGATCGGAGGAAGATGTGAGGAATTAACACAAGTAATCGTAGACTTAAGGGCCGAGCTGTAGTAGGGGTGATATGAGGAAAACAAAGCACTTCCCAATAGCAGCACACGATGCCAACGGACAGACTCTCGGTTATCTGTTACAACTCCTTCCGCTGAACCATAGGTACGCGTACAATAATAATCCATCCATCCCGTTCCCCTTGTCATTCAGGCGCCTCCTGACGAAAGCCGCGCCGGGCAGCACTCGGCAGGTGCTGCAGCACCC
>NW_009713976.1:0-1845 GCF_000703405.1 Apaloderma vittatum | reverse complement strand
CCGTCGGGTGTTGGGGCACGTGCCGGCGCTGACCGAGAAGAGCGACGAGCCCATCAGCAGCACGCGCGCCTGCGGTATTTATTCCCTCGGAAATAAACCCAACTCTGCTAGCTAAAGCTTCCTCAGCAATTAAAAGGCCAAAATAGCTTTACGCAACCTGCCGTTCATGTGTCGGCACAGCGAGGGGCCGCAGGTGACCGCCGGGATGCAGAGGTGACATGGCGCGGGGGAGCCCCTTCTCCCGCCAGTGAGTCCCCGAGACAAGGCAGGGACAGAACCACCCAGCGACATCCCCAGCAACCCGAGGAAATATTTGCAACTGCCGCTTAAATAAAAAAAAAGTGGGTAAGGAAAGATTTGAGAAAGAGAATTTCAATCTGACAGGGCTTCCTGGGGAACACAGAAGCCACCAGCCAAGAGGCCACTGAGCACAGCGGCCGAGGGAAATCTGGAGCAAGGGCTCCGTTTGCCCCTCCGGGATGGATTTCTGAAGGTAAAGAACATGTCGGCTTCCTGTGCCCGGACAGGGTGATTTAGTATTCACACCACTTTATTCGGGAGGAATTTGTAAGAGAGTCAGAGCTATAAAATCCCTTTCTGCTCATTTTTCACGGGTGCTGCCGCAGAGGCTGCAGGAGCCTGCCAGGGCAGGGAACGGAAAGGGACGTTTGCCACGGAGGAAGGCTTCGTCCTGCGGTAGGAAGCGGCCCGTCGGCACAGACCCTCCTTTCTTTGTTACATCTGCCTCGCCTTCCTCGAGGAATTAAATTAGATATACAAGGGGGAAAGAGAGAGGGAGAGGGGGAGAGAGGGAGGGCAAGGGAGGGAGGGAGAAACGAGAAAAAAGGCTCAGGCAGGAATATATTTCCTATGTCTGGATAAGGGGAAGGATTCGAGGTAATTGCTTGCTTTTCTCATTGTTCTCAGCTGCCAAGCAGAGATTCATAGAGTGTCTGCAAAGATCTCTCTCTTTTTTCTTTTCCTTCTAATTCCTCACACCCCCCTCCGAACCCCCATCTACCCCGATCGCTGTCCCTCCCCTTCCTCCTGCTTATTCCACCCTAGGAAAAAAAAAAAAAAAAAGTAATTTGTCTGGTTTATTTATGATGCAATGAAGGTATGCTGAACGCATCGGGCTAACCTGACACTGGTCAAACTATCTGTCAGCAAAGAAGAACTGCCTTCATACTCCACCGAGTGCATAATTTAACCATTTCTCTGCCAGAGGGCAACGCGAGCCCATCCATTCCGAGCGAGAGGGTTTGTCACCGCTCCCTTCGCAATAAAACCCCGTTTTGTTGCACCCCGGCAAAACCTGGCGTCTGACGTGTTTTCAATCAACCCTTTATCTTCTCATTCTCGCCAGTCGTATACGGATTGTCTGCATGTAATAAAACTTCTGCTTGGAAAAACAGAAAATGATTTGAGATATTCATATGAAAGCCAGGTCCCACAACAAGATGGAACACACAAATCTGCCAGCTCTGAAACCAATTCAGGATGGATTTAGGACCCAGATAGAGCCAGACAATTGGATGCTGAGTATGGGGAAGAAATAGTAATGCCTCGGGTCTGAAAGAAGTACATCTAATCCCATCCTCCCGATGCACAGGGGGGCGATGGCTTCGGCGCGGAAGGAAAACACAGCCCATCCAAGGGGCAGGGGAAAAGGGAAATATGAGTTAAAGGAGGAGAGAGAAAGTGAGAGGGGAACAACACAACAGAAAACATTGGCAAACGGTATTCCAAAATATTTAAAATGTGAACCAAAAATAAGAAAACCAAAATTACCTGCGTAAGGGCTTTTGTTTTAATTGGAAAACTGACAAACAAACAAAAAGAACC
>NW_009713975.1:313-1436 GCF_000703405.1 Apaloderma vittatum | reverse complement strand
TGGGTACCTGGCTGCTGGCCAGGGTCAAACCTCGACAATCTGTCATGAGTGAGACACCTGAAATTCAGTTTGTCGGCTTTGTGCCTACAAAGTGATGTGGCAGTGTGCTCAACCAGTTGAATCAAGATACACACAACTTCTCTGCCAGATAATTTAAAGTGAGTAGTTTGGGTAGGTTGAGAACTGCGTATCAGGATGCACATGTCACTTCAAGTGAGTGTGACCAGTGGCTTTTGGCATAAAATAAACTCGGAGCAGAGGAAGATTGCAGGTCGTTTTGAATTAAACCAAAGCGTTCAGTGCCCATGTTCTGAGACATGAATAATGTTCGTTGCTAACAAGGTATCCTGTTGCCATCACTAATAGATTTTGATGGGAGCACTGGGACAATTAGCTAACATCCTGAAAAGTCATTATTTTTCCTTAAGAGTTTGTTCTTTAGTGATCCACGATAGTTATATCTGTAGCGTGGAGATGTTTCGTTTGTAGTCTCTAGCTCTTTGCCATCTGGCTTTGCCCAAAGATAAACGTGGTTTTTGTGAAACCCATCCGTGATCCATCAGTCTTAGTCTTCAGATTCTTTAGCTGACCAAAAAAAAACCTCAATGCATTTTTGCTTGCTTGGTAGGAGTTGTAGTTTTTTTAAGTGGTTCCATTTCAGTGGGCATAGGAAAAGCCACAGACTTGATCGGAGAACTATGTTGCTGTGAAATATCTTGTCCTCCGTGAAGGGGACTTGGGGGAGTTTTCAGAGAGCCAAGTTGCCAGTAATTTCAGCAAACATTTCCCAACGGAGTGGATGAACCCACGCAGAGCTCCACGCCGTCATGGTTTGGCTGCGTTCTGGTGTCTGATGGTGCGTCCCTTCCTGGTCTTACAACCTGATGGTGGCGAGGTCTGATCACGAGGACAGGTGCCCTTTCCATCAGTCTGTCCATCCATTTCTCTCTCTCTTTCCTTCCTTGCCATGAAGAGCAGGATAATGCAGATCATCACAAACTCTTTGTCCTTATCTTGAGTCTTTTTTTACTTTCTGTAGAGGAGGAACTGAGCTGCGCACTCTTGTTCCCGCCATCTGTGGCATTACTCACTTCACCGAGCGGCTTCGATGCGTTGAGCAGCT
>NW_009713975.1:0-282 GCF_000703405.1 Apaloderma vittatum | reverse complement strand
AAGATATTTTCTCCAGTGATGAGCTCGTTGGTAATTGCTTGTGTTAGGTGGGGACAGAGGGGGGTAAACGGAGTTCGATGTTTGCATTTGTGTACGATATCTCAACCATGTCAGAAGACTGAGGTGTGTAAAGTATTTGTAAGGAGATGACAGATTTTGTATGGACTGCTCCAGGATGCCCTGCTGCAAAAAAATTACACTCCCCATCTATGTTTGCATCTATATGGTAGAAGGTTTGCAACTTAAATATTTCCCCCTAATATTTATATATATATATATATA
>NW_009713974.1:0-4385 GCF_000703405.1 Apaloderma vittatum | reverse complement strand
GCCCTGGAGAGTGAGCCAGGTAACTCCGGATCGGTGTCGGGGTGGGTGGGTTTCTGTATTAATACACTCTTCTTGCCAACATCCTGGCGTGGGAACAAGCTGTGGTGTCACAGGGAAATAATGGGCTTTGGAACAAGTATAAATAACGTCAGTCGATCTCCTGGGACTTGCCGGACAGAGGGGTGGGGTTGGCAATGCTACGGTCAAGTGGCTCCTGATAACAAAGAAAACATCTTTGTGTACAGCAGCGCCAGCCGGGCCTGCCCACGTCGGTGGACAGTGTTTCCAGGTGAAAGGTGGCCCCATGAAACACCACACATGGACAAAAAACAACAGGAGTGATCTTGTTTGCCATTTGGGTCAGTTCATATAGTATTACATAGGCAACAAGCTTGCCCGCAGGGTAGCCTAATGGCACAAACAAGGCTGATTTTAAGCCAGCTGAGATTTCTCAGTCCTTGCAGCCATTTGTATCGGCAATGCGGCGCACCATGTCTGGGGACACAGCTCTCTTCTAAACGGGCTTTTCTTGAGTTGCCTTCTCTCTCGTTTAACACAGGGGATGGAAGTGGAAACTGATCAGCGTGACCAAGGAAGGAGAATAGTGCGGAAGCCCTACGTGGTGAACGGTCAGTGTTGCTGTTCTCCTCCCCAGGGCTTGCAGCCATTTGTATCGGCAATGCGGCGCACCATGTCTGGGGACACAGCTCTCTTCTAAACGGGCTTTTCTTGAGTTGCCTTCTCTCTCGTTTAACACAGGGGATGGAAGTGGAAACTGATCAGCGTGACCAAGGAAGGAGAATAGTGCGGAAGCCCTACGTGGTGAACGGTCAGTGTTGCTGTTCTCCTCCCCAGGGAGCACTTCACCACCTCCAGCCCTAGCAGGTTTCTGTGCCACTGCCATTACAATTGGGGTTCTCCCAGGGCCCTGTGGGTTATTTTGTCTCTCATCTTTGTGCTGCCAGACTGTCCTTAGTTGCTGTGCTGTGCCAGGGACAGGTAGGGCTGTTAATGCTTGTCCAGGCTTTTGTGATTGTAGAGGAGTACCCCCCGGCAGCAGTCAGCTGGGGGTTCTCAGCCCGAGCTGAGCCAGGACGGCAGCTCTGCCATTCCCGTGTATCCTCTGTCTCATGAATTTCTTTTTCCCTCCTGTGCTGCCTTTTCTGCAGTATTTCTACCTGCAGCCTCAAGAGGGCTCTTTTCATTCAGAAACGTGCTGATGTGTGGCACCTGGGTGACAAGAAACCACGTGTGTTTTAGCGGTGGGCTGGGCAGCTCTGAAGAGTCGCTCTTTGCAGCCTGAGCAGAAAGGCTCCACTCCTTGTGGCGTGAGCTGGAGAGGAGCCTACACGGAGGGTTGTTGTCATGTTTGTTTTCATGCATGATTGCAGCACTGTGTGCAAGCAGTGGAGCTGTGCTGGAGGAGTGACCTCCTTTCTGCAGTACTGGCAGGGCTTGGTCTTGGGAGGAGGCTGGGAACCTCTGAGGTGCTGCTTTCTTCCCTCCCCTGCTTCATGGAGTCTCTGTCCTCTGCCTAGAAATGGAATATGAGGCCAGTCTCCCCGAGAAGAAGTCAAATACACTCTCCCGAGACCTCATTGACTATGTGCGGTACATGATACAGAACCATGGGGAGAACTACAAGGTGAGTACTGGCTGTCCAAGAGCAAGGAGCACCTGGAGTGATTCACTCCTGGACCTTCTGCAGGATGAGAGTGGCTAATCGTCTGCCCTGGATCCTGTTTTGCAGTCAGCTGATTGTTAAGAGGAAGCAGCACTTTGAACCTTGGCCAGAACCCTGCCTGAGTCAGGCAGCAATCACAGCCGGCCTGGGTGGGCCTTTGGAGTGTGGCTGCGCTAGTTTGGTGTTTGCTTTATGGGCCACTCCTCTGATTTACCCTCTCCTTTGTCACAGGAAATGGCTCGAGATGAGAAGAACTACTACCAAGATACTCCCAAGCAGATTAAAAGAAAGATCAACGTGTACAAGAATTTCTATCCTGAGGAGTACAAGGATTTCATTGCATCACTCAAGCAGGAAAAGATGGACGTACAGTGACTGCTCTTTTCTCGTGAGTTTGCCTCTAAGTGCAGGCTTGGTGTGACCATTTTTTGTGCTGAGTGAGGACTGACAGAGCGAGGTGACAGTCACTCACAGGCTCAGTGCCTGCAAGCTGAGCTATGCAAAGCCTCTGACAATGGAGGAAGGACCTTCATTAGACAGAGGAAGTTATAACCAGGCATGAAAAACTCTTGGCTATGGCTTGTGGCATTGGGACTGAATGCGATGCTGCTCCCTTTATGTGTGGCAGCCAGAACTTCTTTTGATAAAATAAATTACTCTTTCAAGCTGATGTGTGAATGTCTTGCTCAGAGTCTCTCGCTTTGCGCAGTCCTGCTTCGGAGAGCTCCAGGTGCTGACCTGCAGGCACATTGGGCACGTCACCCTCTGCAGCAGCAGGGCTGGGGCCTGTGGTGTGGGCAACACGTGGGCCTTTGTTGATTTTCCTGTAGGCAGCAGAGGTTGGAGCGAGGCCACATGCTGTTTCCTTCCCCTGCGAGCGACCTTCCTCCCCAACCTTCCTCCCCACAGCTTGGGACACTGGGCTGGCAGTCTCTTCCCTGCCAAGGAGCCAGAGATCAGAGCTGAGTGACCAGACTCTTTTATTGTTAAAAGGGAAGGAGAGGCTGTACAAAAGGTGTTGCAACAGAGACTGACCAGGGTGTACTCCCTTTGCCCAGTGTGACCCCCAGCTCCCACGACTGGTTTTCCAGCACCCAGCAGCCTCCTGCCTGCAGGCAGGGATTCCTGCAGTCCCTGAGCTTGGCTCCTTCCCCTTCTCCCTGAGGCAGCTGAGAGGGAGGGAAACCAGGCAGGGGGGCAAACGCCTGCTGAGCACAGCTCCTACCCCTGCTCAGGGGGAAGGGGCAGTGCAGGGCTGCCTGATACCTGCCTTTGTCTCCAAAGCAAGGCTTTAAATACAGACTGGGGGGAATTGAGAGCTGTGCTCAGTCCCAGTGAGGGACATCCTGAGCTGGTTATTCCCACTGGTGTGCACGGTACGGGCAGGCCTGTGCCAGCAGTAACCCCTCACGTTTTCAAGGAAGGAGAGCCCATCTCCTGGGATGACCTGTCCGTGCCGGCAGATGAGAGGGCTACCTCACTTGTTCAGCCCCATTCATTTAATACCCTGCAGGGCTGCTGTGAAGGTCTGGGGCCCTGCCCTGTGCTGCATGTTTCTGCTCATCAGAAGCTAAGAGCTATGCTTATGCCTCCATCCCAAGGGATATTTCGTCCCTGAGCTGGAAGAGGCAGCTGCCCTCTCCCATCAGCAAAGAGCAGGGCCTGCTGCTTGTGTTCCCTGAGGGCAGCCGTGCTGCAGCTCCACCCCAAACCTTGTGTCATGCAGTGAACACCCCAGGGCCAGGAGCCTGTTACCAGCAAGTCCGAGCTCCAGTGGCAGCTGCCCGGCTGCCTCCATCCTTGCGCCACGGACCCTGAAGAGGAGCTGTGCCAGGGGTGGGAGCCTGTCCAACCTCTGTGCGGGCTCAGGGCTGGGACAGCAGGGTGACCAGTAGGTCCTTCACGCGGAGGACACTGGTGGCAGTGCTCAAGCTGGCCCAGGTCGCACTGGTGGGCAGGAGGAAGAGCTCCCGCTGTCTGCTGAGTGTGTGCAGGGCCAGCTCCTCCCACAGCTCTGCCATGCTCAGGGCATCGCTCTTGTCCTGCAATGGAGAGAGGTGGATGCTCAGGGTGGGAGCAGTGCCAGGAGGGCTGGGAGGAGCCACATCCTGCCCATGATGTGCAGGCAGGGCTGTCTCTTGCATTCGAATTGCTTTGGCGCAAGCTAATGGGGAGCAGCACCAGGCATGCGCTTTGTTGCCTGCCTGGAAAATGCATTTCCCCATTGGGATTTTGCGTGCTGCCATCTGGGTCCTCTCCTGAAACTTGTTAGCCTTGACACCGGTAACATCAGTCACGCCTCCTGGTGAAGACTGGAGGAGACAGGCCCCAAGGAATCAGATTTTGCAAGAACTGGTGGATTTGGGATATCAGGATTTCCCCTCAGGGCCCTAGGGAGGAGCAGTTTCTGCAGGTAACAACCCCTGGGGCATCTGCGAGGGCAGACAGACACCCACCTGCTTGTTGGCCAACACCACCAGGGGCAGCTGGGGCTCCGCAGCCAGCAGTGCGTGCAGCTCCTGGCGTGCCGTCAGCAGGCGCGACCTGTCCACCGAGTCCACCACGAACACCAGGACGTGGGCCTGGCTCAGGTAGAGGGGCCAGTACGCTCGCAGGTTCTGGCTGCCACCCACTGCAGGACACAGGCAGGATCAGGCACCGGCATGGGGGAGGGCAGGGCTGCTGCCTGCCCCTAGCACCC
>NW_009713973.1:0-3271 GCF_000703405.1 Apaloderma vittatum | reverse complement strand
GGGAGGTGAGGGGTGGGCTGCCCCTGTCCTGCTCACCGGAGCCGGGCTTGATATTTAATCTAGCTCTCTTCGGACAAAGACCCATCTTTTTACCACAGAGAAACGCCATTGAGATGCGGCTAACCTTTAGGGTTATATCCCCAAACCGGGACCCGAGAGCTTGAAAGATGCTTGCCTGGCCCTCTTCTAACCTGAACAAAAAGAATCTGGAAGGGGGGGGAAATCGCTTTTTTTTCCCTCTTCCAACAAAGAATTCCTAATCATTTCATCTTGGGGGTTAATTTTTATTCCCGTGTCCACTCAGGGTATTGAAATCGATCGCTGCAGTATTTAATATATTACTGTCTTGGAGTCCTCTTTCTGTAAAGCTGGGTTATTTCTTGTCTGACTGTGCCCACTCCTACAGTAGCTCGTTCTGTACATTTGACTGCAGTGTAAAACAATGATAGTCTTTATTAAATTCACGGTCATTAAAAGCTGCGGTCAGTTTCCTAATTAGGTGAAAAATCAAAAGCCGGGTAAATAAAGGTATATTAACAGAAAAAAACTCCCAATAAATTCACAGGCACTTGATCAACAAACTCGACAAATATCTGAAGGTATAACTACAACATTGGAACGAACTATTTTTTAATTATGTGAGGTTTATATAATGTACCCTTCATTTTTTGTTTAACTTTCCTATGGTGACCTGTCCCATAACCTTGTAATCCACTGTGGGATATTTCTTTCTGGCCTCTTTCCTTTTGTTATGCCCCCCCAGGTTTCCAGCTTAGATGCCTTTTTTTTTTTCTCTCTCTCTTGGTAAATGCGTGTTTAAAAAATATTTGACCTGTTTGACTTAGGGACGTGCATAGACATCTGTGAATTGGGTTAGGCTTAGAGTTTCTACGTGATTTCATGATCTTCCTAAAGCAACACCTGAAAATTAAAAATAATAGTCCTTCAATGCTGGGGGAAATTGCTGCATTAGCATCGTTTGCAAATGTCGATAACTCCTGCGCATTAGGGGTTTTTAATATATATATATAAGTATGTTGGTTTATGATCTTATCGGGAGCACACTCTATATTCTAGAAAATGTTCCGGCACAATGGAGCTTTTGGAGGTCGCTGGACATCACTTGGTAAAAACAGGGAATAAGCTAAAGGATCTTTGGCACCTTGATAGAAAATCTGAAATAGGGAGTGTGCGCGGTAGTTTTTGCTTTTCCCGGGTCCCTGGGAGCGAGAAAAGCTCCTGGGAAACGCTGTCGGCGTCAGGGGAAGCCCCCAAGCTCCAGCCTTCTATCACAAACCGGCTCTTCTCGCCGGGCAGAAGTGGGTTGTGTTTTTTTTCAGGCCTGAGCTTTGCAGGTACTGGTGAGCGAAGGCATTGCAAAATAAAGATTAAAATTGAGCAAGCGCGCTGCTATTTCTTCTTAAATATCAGCAGAGAGAGAGCGAGTCCTGTTGAATTCAGCAGTGCCCACAAGGAACCTATAAGCACCTTTGCGGGCAGAGCCAGATAAACTTCAGTCGAAAGGCCTTTTTTTTTTTTTTTCCAGCACTCAAGCACTTATCTTCAGGAACCTTGGGCCGGCAGAGATGCAGAAATATTAATCGCTATCATGTCTATGCAAAGCTATTAACGCTACTGATTCTTAACTTTCTCAGCGAAGACAAATTTACCATATGTCGATGTGTAAACACTTTGGAATAAAATTAAAACCAGCTCTGTGCAATTGTCACTGTGCTTGATTCTAATACAAACTATCAGATGTTTATGCAGCTCGTCTTTCTAAATGATCAGATGCCATCGACGTTACTAAACCAAATACAAGCAGTAAATTTTGTCTGGATGGCGGCTTGGCTTTACAGGTTTTGTGAAGCCAGAGCAGCTCGCACGAAGCCGCAACAAAACGATCTTGCAATTTGTTGGGGTTGGGAGCCGCTGAACTCTCAATTACCCTCCGGATCTTTTTCCTAAACCCGATGTCACCCGTCTCCTGCAGAAAACGGGAGGAACAAATGCAGCAGCACGGTAGGCGCCGGCGGAGGAGCCGGGCTCCGGGCTGGGGGTTTCACGGGAACCCTCGCCGCATCTGTGCGCTGGTGTTTACAGAGAGGGAGGGAGGGAGGGATGGGAGGGAGAAAGGCCTCGGGAAAGGCAGGAGCCTCTTTTAAGTCCGCTGATGAGGAATCGCTGCCGGGTATCGTCCTTTTTTTTCCCCACGAGCAATGCAAACACGTATAAAGATTCCTAACTTTCAGGTGTGTTTTAAGAAGTTCGCCTACTTTCAAGCCTCTTTAAGAAGCTCCTTTTTCCGGGACGGAACAAATACCACCAAGTGCTCTGCGTGGAGGACAAGAGATATCAGCGATTATCTGGAGAGCCTTTCTTTTTATCGGCCTCTACGAAGTTAGATAGGGCAATACAAACGTTCACGGAATTGATGAATGGCAGGGCTTGTGTAGAATTAATACATTTTACAGGCCCCTTTACGGGAGAAGGATACAGAAATCATCATGGAATTAATGAAATTTTACTAGCAAAATTTGTAAACCCCAGGTAACCATTTATAAACTTCCCCTAAAATGTCAGAGAGACTGCGAGATCACAGCCGGGAGATCTGACATTATTTTATAGCGCGTATTAAACGCCGTTCTCTCTTTTATTCTCCCACATCATTTAGCATGAATATCTTTTTCCCTCCGGCGAATTTAGCCAGATTTTGGCTGGGACGATTATGTCATAGCGGGAAACAACCCGAAAATCCTTCTTCTGATTATAATGTGCTACTTCAAACACTCGCAACAGACACAGTAAAGTTTTTCAAATGAGCTGGAAAAATGCACGCGATAAATAGCACGTTATCGCTATTTACCCTTAAGTAAACTGTCATGTCCATGAAAATGACCATTCCCAAAAGCGAGCAACACCCTTTTTTTTTTCTTTTTTTTTTCTTTTCTTCTTTTTCATGCAGTTTGCTAGATAATATTTCTGGGTTTCCCATTGTCTCGGGCAGTTTACTCCTGAATCCGCGGAATATAAAAGCATCGCGGGTAAATATAAAACATATGTTCGCGCAGGTTATGTGGCAGTTTTAACACTCGCGGCCCCGTTCACACGCATCTCCACTAACGCACAAAAGACTCCGGGAGATCGCAGCAAACGCGCTGCTCCCGGGGCGGCGGCCGCGGCTCGGAAGGGAGGCGGTCCGGGAGAGCAGGGTTTCTGCTCGGGGAGCAGCACCGAGATAAACCGGGAAGCCGGGGAGGGTGTTCCCCGG
>NW_009713972.1:69457-70750 GCF_000703405.1 Apaloderma vittatum | reverse complement strand
GGGTGTCGGGGCGCGGCGACGTGGGGACGAGGAGCCGCCGGGCTGCCTTCTTGCCCCAGCGCCCTGCGCATCCTCCGCGTTATTTATGTCCCCTCGCAGTTTCTGGGGTTGGATGGGTTGGGCTTTTTAAAAATTATTTTTAAATTATTTTTTTTTGGAAGTGGATGCAGAAGTGCCTTTACGAAAGATCTTCTTGGGCCTGACGGTGCCATTGGTATTTGCATACTTTTTAAAAAAAATTTTTTTTTTTGAGGCGGATACACTGATTTCTAGAGGAAGGGCAAGGAAGGTCAGAGCCCTTAGAAATGGTGGGCTGGCTGTTCTGCTCTGGGCTGGACTCCCCAGCGCTTGGGGAGAGGTCCCAGACGCCTGCCTGGTGAAGGGCTCCCGCGCTTTGGCCCCGTGCCATGGACCTTATTTCATGCTTGGTGCACTAAATGAGTTAACAGCCAAAGGGTTTTTCATTAACTCGACTTGGCAACCGTGTATTTCGTCAGCTTCCCCCACCCCTCCTCAAAAAAAAAGGAAAGCATAATTTTAAGCTGAAGCTGAATGGTATAACATGGGTTGATTTGGGGGGGAGGTGTCTGTTTTTCAGCCTCTTCTGTCAGATCTCCTTTGTGCCCACCTCCCTGCGCATGGCGTGTGGGTGGGTTGGTGGCTGAGAGTTTTATTTTGTGGGCGGAGTGTGTGTGTCTTGGTTTTTCACTATTGCTTTCCAGTGGTGCGTTATAGGCCCCATGTGTCTTGGAGGGGACCGGGCAGAGGATGCTGGCCCTCAGGGAGGGCAGCTACCTGCAGCTGCTTCCCCTTTATCTACCCCTCAGCCTTGCGGGTGGGGGCACGGGGGGATGTGATGTGCAATGGAGCTGAGGAGGGGGGGTGTGTGTGTGTGAGTGTGTGTGTGTACATGCTGGGGGACATGCTGTTGCATGCAGAACAGGTGCATGTGGGGCCAGGAGGGATGTTGCTGCAAGCAGGACAGGGGCGTACGCGTGTGCGCACGCGGGGCCGCGGATGAGGTATGTTGCATGACTGCACGTCGGCCAGATGTGTGTGCCAGATGTGTGTGCCTGCAGGTCCTGCCTTAGGGGGGGCAGGTTTGTGTGTGCATGCTGGGGTGGGGATTGCAAGAGTGCAGGAGTGTGTGTGCACATGTGCAGAGATGGGAGGGTGCTGTGCTGAGACAGGTGTGCATGTGCACTAGTGCACATGTGTGCGTGGCGCTGGGGCTGGTCCCCAGGGATGGGTTCAGGTCTTAATGGGTGCTTGGGGCAGCAACACTCCCTACCT
>NW_009713972.1:39240-69426 GCF_000703405.1 Apaloderma vittatum | reverse complement strand
CCCTGCTCTTGCCGCCCTAGGCTGGCTGCTGGTGGTGGGCCAAAAATAACTGTATTGCAGGAGGTGTTGGGTGTTCTAGGGGGAGAGGAGTTCTGCGGAGGTGTGGTGGTGATTGGAGCAAAGGTTTCATTGAGGCAGGGAGTATTTTGAGAGTTTTGCTCTTGTAGTTTTGTCTGTGGTGGCTAACTGGGATGAGTCCTCTCGCCGTGTGCGCTGCTGCTTTGTTTTCTGCTAGTGTGTCCTTCAGCTCTGTCACAGCAAACCCATGGCTGGCCATCCTGGTCGTGTGTCGCTCTGTACACCCTGTCACGTCCTGCTGGGTGGTGAGGAGGGGTGGACTGTGGCAGTTTTGGGGGCTTTCCCCCCAGTAAAACTAGAAGCCGAAGCTGCATAGGAGCACCTGTGTTGTAGTTAGTATTCTGGTGCAGATATCCAGGAGACATCTTTAGTTTCGGAAGAGTAGCTGCCATAGCCGTCTTGAATGAGTGCCACGCAGTAAAGAGATTTGCATAGAGTTTTGTGTTACGGGCCCGGTGTGCACCTTTACTCACTGCTGGTGTAAAATGTGTTTTAGGTGTCTCTGAAAATTCTTTCTGGTATTTATTTTCAAATTCTTTCTGACATTTGTCAGTTCCTGTGAAACTGAATGATGGTCAAGTGACATCTAGTTAATTATAATAATACTATGTGGTCTGTGTGAACAAGAGGGCACTATAACCTGCTTTTAAACTGTTATTTTAATGTGCAAAGATAATGCTTACAAAAGACAAAAAAAAATCCAACATCAGCGAGAATAACATTGTCTTAAGGAATAGTCGGAAACATGTTTAAAGAGAGGAATGGTATTTGCTAGCATGTCTCCTATCTAATCTCAGCATGACCTTCTAAATTGGTACAAAACCAAAATGCATAGAGAGCTGCGCACATACAAGTCTCTCTGTGAATGTGAACGACTACTTCTCTGTGCATCATAGAAAAGAAAACAGTTTGCAGCACTTAAGGTGAACGCTACCTATTGTTATTTGCAAGTGACCTCAGTGACAGTATTGCTGGAATGGAGCAACAGCGGTGACATTCAACTTCTGTGTACTAAAGTTCTCCTGTGACAGTGACTAATGTCTTTGCTTTAAAAAACGGGTTCATCTTATGTTTTTATAGTTGGTCATAGTATCGTGCTGTCACCAAGATTTAATAATAGCAATTATCAGTACAGAAGTAGTCATCGAAGGGGTGAAAATGATTGTGCCATCGTTCTGCATCTTTGCCTGTTGAACTGCCCGTAAGTGCAGCCATCCTTCATTTAAGCAAAAGAAGACGTTTATGTCTTAAGACTTGACAGACTTGCTTTGGAAGCAGAGACGTTGGCTTCAATTGACTGAAAAGCGAATAGGTTTTAAAATGCACCTTGCTGTAGGTGCTTGTGTAGCTAGTATAAGAGGGATCAGCCCGGAAGAGTATCGTCGGATGAATGCTGTAGTTACCAACTCTTGCTGACTTTGGGCAGTCTATTTACGTGGAGTTGTTTTTTGTTGGGATTTTTTTTTTTTTTTAAGGTCTTTATGTGTGGGAGACTTCAGCAGAGTTGTTTGTACTAATCTGTGGTTGTAACTGGTGAGTTTTATGCTGGAGTCCCATCTAATGGAGGGGACCTGTGTTTAGTATGACCCAAAACTTATGAATTTTGAAAGGCCTCACTTCTGTGAACACTTAAATTCATGTCGAGTACTGCCAGGACTTCTCTGGGATTACGTACAGTGTGCAGTGGGACCAGTGATGAAGCTGGTATATGTGTACTCAAACTGGAAAGCTGGGTTTGACTATATTGTTTCTTAAAGGCATCAAAACAGAAAGCTGAAATACAAAGTGATTGCATTTTGCAGGAAACAACTTGTCCGAGCTTGCAGATTTTACAGGTAAAGTGTGCCTGGTTGAGTGTTTGAGATGCAAGTATGAATTTGTAGATACATATCTTTTAAGCCTGAATGGGCATTAGATTTCTGCGTAGAAAGAGGAAATGGACTATGACTGTTTTTCATAGCTGTGTGATGTTCCACAGTTGGGTAAGAGCATGTACAACCATCCCATAAATTGACTTGTTGCTTGTAAGCCCGGTGCTGTCCCCTAATAAGCCCGCTTGCCACTTCCATTGACTACCCGGAGTTGCACAAGAGTGTCTCTGGGTGGAATTACAGTTTCTGCATGCGAGTCTGAAATCCTTCATAATATCGGCAGTGAATCAACTAAAATTTACTACAGTGATTTATTTTTTTCTTTCCTTTTCCTTTTCTTTTTTTTTCTGTAGCCATAACCTTAGTCTAGATAATTAATCACTGCATGGCAAGAAAACAAAAACCACAAAAAAAAGTCACATGTATTTGATTAGATATCTGCAGTCTAAATATTTGAACCTTGGAGCAACATTGCTTTTTCAAAGCAGACATCTTACATGCTGCAGATGTTTATACACTTCAGTACTAGGATAAAGCTGTTCTGACTCAGTCACTGAAGGCAAAATCCTGTTTTTCACTTACCCACTGTGACTGCACAGCAACTCTCTGGGTGTCATCAGTACTGTACTTGGGAGTTAGATTTAACGAAATAGCAGTATCTCTCCGTTGTCACTTCTATGTTAAAAGTAAATGAGACTTCCTTTCCTTTTCCAGCAGAAGTGATCATCTAGTAAATACCACGTTAGAGAGCCGGCACTAAAACATGCTAGTGGATTATAGTCCAGGTAGTTAACATTGCCATGGCTTTCATTAGGATGATGACTTCATTGCAAATGTTTACTTTCGTTACCTAACTGTTAGTCAGCAAATGCTGAACCTGCTTAGCTGTTTGAAGCCAGTGAGCTCTGTTGTTTTGTTGTTTGTTGGAAATTTTTTTTTTTTAATGTGATGATTGCTTAACATAGGCTATTCATTTTTTGATGTTGTTTACATCTTGGTTATCTGCAGAGGCCCATCAGCATCGTTACATGCTCCACGTTAGCAGTTTCTCCTTGCGTTCCTGAAACTCTGTTACGGCAACAGCGCTTACGCAAACGTACTTGGGGCATTCTGCATTTGGTCTGAGTTTAAGTGAGTGTGGGGATGGACAACACTTGCATCTCTTGAGTTGCTGCCAAACTATTTATGGCCTACTAAGTTCTAGCAGGTATTTTATAGCAGTAGCGCTGGGCTGCTGTAAGGAAATTTGTTTGTTTACTGCTCCCGAGCTGTGAGCTAATGCTGCAATAGTGCCTGTTGCAGGGGCAGTGGGGCAGTGGCTCCTTGCACGGTGACAGAGTCACATATTAATGAAGGCACTGGTCTCGGTGGTTTTAAGTCATGTCACAGAGGACTAGAGAGTTTTTTTTTTAATTCTGGATTCAAAACCACTTATGTTCTGATGACTGCTCGAAGTCCACTTTTGCTAACCTCTCACTGAAGTGATTGCTTATGGAAAAAAAATTAATTTGTATCAGCAGGATATTGTGTAGATTAACGCTTGCTCGGAGAAATCCATGTTTCATTGTGAGCTGTTAGAGAAGCCAAGGGCCAGGCGTTGCTGTCTTACAGTCGTTGGAAACCCGTGGTAACTGTAGTAGAGTGACTGAATTTACAGGGCTGTGTGTGTGAGTGAATTTAGCACACAGCACTTAGCTCCTAATTAAAGCTTATAGTATTACATCTGTAATCAGGGCACTCTTAGTATTTCTAAGAAATTGCTTTTTTCTTTGTCTACTCTTCCCCCTTTTCTTTCTTGCCATCTTTCTTTATGGTGTTGGGAGCTTGCTTCTCCGTTTTGGAGCTGTTGTATTTATGTCCCAAAGGAAATGTTTTCCAACAGTGTACTCCAAATTGCAAACTAGAATAATTTTGTGGCTCCCCAAATCTTTAAGGCTGGTTTCTAGAATGATCTAGCTTTTAATCTTCTTTTCAAAGTAAAACAGAAACTACAATATGTAATTACAATTTGTAGCTATTTTTAGACTTCCGACATGTTTCATTTATAGTATAATGATAAAAACAAATACTCATCGCAGAGGCTAGACAGACAATTTTCAAACCAACGGTATCTGCTCCAGCTACCATGCAAGTATTTCATATGTGTTTTCTTAGTTTGTTTTTTTTTTTATTTGGGACCAAAACTGTTATGTTTCAGCACATAACTGGAGGAGGGAGGTGCAGAGAAAACGAGAGCTCTATCTATCAGGCAGGTCCTGTTGGGAGTGTTTGCTGAAAATCGGATCATATGTCAGTGAGTTTTAACGTATTGCGCACACACACACGCACGCACGCAGGCTTTGCTTTTCCGGCAGGTAAAATAAAGGAAGAGTGGTGAGTTGGCTTGTCACTGTATTATGCTGCATAGAAATGCTTGTGTTGGCTTGTTACAGAGATAAAACTGACTTAATAGTAATTTTTTCTTGTCTTTCTTTGAAAAGATGGTGAGCAGTGAAGTGGCATTAGTTTTCAGTAAAGAAAGAGAGGCTGGTGGAAATTGAGATGCCTAATCACAATTGTAACCTCTTTTTAAAATAATCATATTTATTCATTTAAAAACAGATTTAGTAAAGAAATTAGCCATGTTCTTTGTTCTCAAAAGGCTAACGTGTGTGCACTCTCCGTATGGTAGCATTTAACCCATATTGTATGAGCTGACAACAAGTCACATTTATGCTCTATTTCAGTGTTTCAGAATGTTCTTTTTCTGAAATCTAGTACAATGATGCGTTTAGGGTTGTGCAAAGTAACTGTGTCTTTAACTGGTTTGCCTCATGGCTGTGAAGATACCAGGTTCATGAGTAAGCTATTTTTATTTTATTTTTTACCTTCTGAGATGATTTCCTTAAGAAATAGTCAGCGTCTGAATGTTGAAATGATTTGCAGGAAGAGTTATGAACAATAGCCAGTGACACGGTGTGTTGTGAAGGATTGCGGGGCGAGGTGTGACGGTCTCTGCTGGCTGAAACTAGAGCTGCTCCTTTGATGGTTGAAGATGTGCTTGAAAAGACTTTCCCCCCCTGGCTCTCGCTCCCCTCTTTGCATGGAGATTTCTCAGTTGCCTGTTTTAATGGATGCATTCTGGCTTCCCTTGTGGTAGACTCTGAGGCACGTGTGTTGGTGAGCTGGTACCAGTACTGGCAGCCACAAATATGATAAAACCATTCATCAGGCAGCTTAAGGATTGACTTAAACTATGCAATTAGGGAAATAAGGTCTTTTATTTTCCCTTTGGATTTGGAGCCCCTGGAAGTTGTATTTTTAGGCTTACTTTCCGCCGTGCTGTCCTGGCTGGGTGTATTTTCAGGCCTTCAGGAGATGTGGTCTCTCCTCGGGGGTCTCAAGGCGCACAGTGAACAGGAGCTTGCCCCGTACAGTGCGTCACGGGAGAACTTCCAGAGGTCTGTGGCACTTCTCTGTGAGATACCAGTTGCTCACCATCTGTCTCTTAAAGTCTTTTCTTTTAACCTTGGAATACAAAAATATTACAACAAGGTTATTCACATGTTTGTGTGAAGTGTCTGTAAGTGTACCGAAAAACTGCTCAGCTTCTAATGTCAATGTGGTGTTTGAATACTATCATATTCTGATTAGGAACGGCTAACACTGTAATTTGTAGAAGTTGAAAGGAGCATTAAATACCACCTTTCCAACATTAAGTATGACTTTTCCTCCTGTGTGTAGCTACTTACGTGAAGCCAAGGGTCTGTCTTCCAGGTTGTTGTGGTAGCATGTTGATACGTCCGTGGATAAACTACCAGTCTCTGTATTACCACGTCAGCCCTTTTGCAACATCCTGTGTATAACTGTACCTTGAGCTGATTAACACAGTACTCTCTTGGTGCTGTTTTTTATGACTCTGAATGCTTATTTTAAGACCATTTTTAGAGAAGTGGTTTCAGGACTACTGAATAAGGCTGCACGAAATCTAGAAATACTTTAATTTGATTCGCTGTGTTTGTCCCTTTTTTTTTTCTTTCCCCCCAGATAAATTTTACCTCTGTAATGAATGCCGTGATCTTCAATGCATAATTTATATTGACATTAATACTGATACTTAGAGAATGTTTTAATGTCAGTCTGAGAAAACCTGACGATTTATGTTGATAACCGTGGTCCCATTAAATTTGAACAGATTTTAGTAGAGAGAGCCGTGACTGTCGCTGGTACGATGACATAACCCACTTCTTCTCGTGGTGGCAAGCATATTGGAGAGTTCATCTTATCATGAACGGTACACACCAGGTGTCAAGTGACATGCCAGACACACAGCTTTGCTTCTGAATGACTCCTTCAATTAGAAAGTAATGGCTTTAAGGGGATCAACTGAGTAATCGGAGTCTCTCAGTTCTCCAGTGCCAGGAGGTGTATATTTGCAAATGTTACTTATTTATCTGCTTTTTAATGAGTTGCAAAATTGTTGGTAACCTTGGGTAAATTTGAAGGGGGAATACTATGTGGAAATTGTAGGATTAATGGTTTAGCAGTCAGGATTAAAAATAGTCTCAGCAAATTACCCTGTTGATACTGAAGCCAGAATCTGTTAATGGGGTTACAAGCAGATTGGTTTATCAGTCATTTATTTTCTAGGTTGATTAGGGATTATAGGTTGCCATGTATTTGTATCACAAAAGTAAGCAGTGCAATAGGTGAGGATTCCTGATATTTCACTTCAGAGTTTCATGCACTTAAAAGGAGGATGTCTGGACCTCTAAGTGTGTTCTAAATTGTGGGTAGCCTTTCCCCCCAGGTTTTGATGCTCTGAAGTGGGTGTCTAAGGAGCCTGGGTATTGTAATGGGTGGCTTGAGTTGTTAAAAGTTTGAAAACCAAAGTGAAAGCACCAAGGTAATCTGTGAGATTCACGCAGGCCACTAAGTGTGGAATTTTAAATGCCTGTTGCGAATTGCCTGCTGTTATATCTCCCACTGTTTCAGTGCAGAACCTAGGGCCTTTTTCAGTCATGATAATGTACATGATGTGCTGTCTGTGCAATCAGCTGATGACTTCTCTGTGTCCTTTTCTGACCTGCAAACAAATTGTCTTTGTGTGTACCCTTGCAGAACCGAATTTTTTAACTGCCACCAGTATATTGCAGACCACGCGCTCGTCTCTGAGTTAGGCGTAGAATTGCAAACCAGGGTGTCCCCTTCGAGCCCCCATAAAAGAATGGGAGCTGCAGTGAAGTCTGCATGATACTGCTCTTGTTTTCTGCCATCTAGCTCAGGAGACTCTGTGGCTCTCCCACTCTTTGCTGCCTTGTCCTGGTGTACAGCTTGAGATAACCTAGTGACATTTATTGGCTCTTCAGTACTTCCCAAGTGCTATGCAATGAACTGGCAGGTGAGGAAGGTGTATGCAACTTTTTAGCTAGATTTGGTGAGTGTGGAGAAAATTGGTGGAGAGATTCATAACTGTTTTTGCATCATTGGCTCTTACAAAAAATATGGGAAAGAACAAGAAGTTTAGTAAGAGAAATGCTGACCTGGTTTGAAAGACGAACAGAAGATCGTAGGTTAAGAGGAATTCACTGAGGACTGGCTGGTTTGGCAGGGAAGGAAATGGGGTCCTTGAGATACAAGAAATTGGGCTAATTTCTTACCCTCCTAAAGCCTAGGTTCTCTTCTCCCTTGCAGAAAGCTTGTCCAAGGCTCCTGCAAGCTCTGGGATTGATGTCCAAGGGTCAAGGCTTGCATTACCACACTGGAGAGGAAGACAGATCATTACATTCTTAATGCGGCTTTTCTGTGTGTGAGTTTTGTGCTCCCAGAGGGTGGGATATTGGAGTGACGGTGTAATGGACATGGTGAAGGATGAGCAGCCCAGGGTAATGGCAGGATGAAGAGGTTTGACATTTGGTTTGAGTCCTCTCTCTTGCAGGTCATGGTGCAGGCCAGCGCAGGTAGGGACCCATCTGTGGCCCCGCTGCTCAGTAGGGTCAGGAACCTCTGTGTTGGTGCTTCCCCTGCACAGGAGAAAAACCTCAGGAGAATCTCTGTCCTCTGTTGTCTCCATGGAAGAGGACACACTCTCTCTTAAACTAAACTCTCTTCAACATTTATAGAAAAAGGACAAGATGATCAGAAGTGCGAGTCTGACAGCTAAGAAGATGCTAGACATGGAACAGATTTTTGTTGTTTTTACAAACCCGGTTTATTCTGCTTTGTTCAGCGTGCTTTACACTTTGAGGAAGAGAACACTATCTGAAGGGCTGGAATCTCAGTTTCTCAATCTAATGGACAAAATGAAGTTTTCAGTTTGATTTTTCTCATTTTTTTAAAATAAAAATATCTAGGTAGATATAGGGGTATGTAAATGTGGAAAAAATATATGAAAATAATTTTGTGGAGGAGCAATTAAAAAAAAAATCTCTTCACACAGTCATCCCTACTTTACTTCCATGCTGTTAGGGTCTGATAGATTTTGATTAGCATAACTCAGAGTTTTCTTGTGGAATCTTACAGCAGCCCTGTGAAGTTTAGTGAAGACCGGATACTTGGAATTACTTTTTATGTAATTTCACCCACAAGGTTACACCTTGTGTTTGGGCTAGCGGAGCTGTGCCAGGATGAGCTGGTTGACTTGTAAAGATCTCTCAGCCAATTCGTGGCTGGTGTCAGTGTCTGTCTCTGCAGAGGCGGTGAAGAGCTGGTGCGAGCCGCAGCAGAAGCTGGAGGAGAGGAAAATGCAGGTCGTGAGGAGCTGACCACAGCATTAAAGGAAAGGAGAATGTAACAAGACAAAAATAGGAGGGGAGAGAATGAGTATTTGGAGGAGCTGTAGATGTCCAGGAAGACTGTTGAAGGCGGAGAACCGGTTTCCTCTGCACCTAGGGACATTTTCTGCAGGTGGGTGTCTTTGTTCTTTGTTTTAATCAGATTCCCACCATGGTGATTTCTGCTATCTGTCTTAAGGTAGTAGAAGGATTGTTGCTGCTTGTTTATGCTTTTCTTCGTGAGCACTGAGGCTGAGGTGGCAGCTGGAGCTCCCCCAGTCATCGTGTCCCTGTACAGAGTTGCTGGATGTTGCTGTCTGGGATGGTTTAATATGGCTCAAGATTTTACTAGTCTGATTTCCTGTGGCATCTGCCCTGCTAGGTTGTCTCTGCTGTCCTGCAGCAGCATGAGAAGGAGATGGAGAGTATGCAGAGCTGTGTAGGAGCAGGACATAGAGATACCTCCTATTTGCCTGATGCCCAGTGCGTGTGGTCCGGCTCTGTCACCAGAGGTCAAAATAATGATGGCGGTGGTGGTTATGGAGAGGTATGTTAACCAGAAGGAGAAGGTTGGCCAAGCATATGTGTTTATGTGTGCTTGAAGTACATGAATTTTTCGTTTGTGTAGTTAATTGAAGGGACGTAAGACTTGGTTCCTGCTGCACAGATCACTGTTTATTGTAGACCCTTTCTCTACCTCTTGTCCCTCAGATCCGCTGAACTCTGCAGTCCCCGTTTCCTGACTGCTGAACGCTTCTGAACTTGAGCCGGTGTCAACATTCAGAGCCTGTAGGTGGCAGAGACTTGGGATGAGTGGGTGGATGTGGCACATGGAGCATGAGAGCTTTTGGAAGAGGAAGTGGAGCAAGTTTGCATTCAGAATGAAAATGGGAGTGATCTGAGTGTTGCAAGGGGCCCGTGAGAAGGATGAGGCTATGCCAAGAAACTGGGCTGTTGGCACAGGAGGGCCGGGAGGATGGCAGGCAGGATGCCGACAGACACCTAAGGCTGATTAGTTTTTAGCACTGGCAGCAAACTTCCTTAAAAAAAGGAAACAGAGAAATTGATGTGAATGAATAGAATTTGTTAGAACTAGTTAGGTTTGTGAAACATGCGTGTCAGCAAAAAACAGCCATTAAGAAAAAAGCACTTGAAGCCTGTTGTTCATCCCCCGTCTTTTCTGTGAATACTCATGAATCTGTCCTGAAAGCACATTTTCTAGACTTGACTTTTACTGCAATGACCTTAACTCTGGTTACTTTTACAAAGAATGTGCTGGGTATAATGTTTCTGGTCTCTTAAAAAGAAGTAATAACTTAATATTCTAAGCATTTTAAAGGAGATAAAATGAGAACAGCAGCAGTTCCTTTTTCCAAGCTTCAATAGTTTTGATCAGTTCCTTTGACCTACCAATCATCCTCTTAAATCAAACCACAACCTGATGATCAGGTAAAGGCATTTGACAACATGGCAGGCATCTGTTCTTATCTGACACAAAGTCAGCGGTTTAGGCTTACAGAAGATTGTGATTTATCAGGACAGTATAATTATAGCTGTTGTCATATGGTGGCACCCAGTAGCAATGATGATCTGTTGCTGTTGTTGCAGGATGTGTACAAACGCATAGTAAGAATCACTCCCAGGACTTGATTGTGTCTCCCCTATGTACATGCGGTTGTATGGATCCATTAATGGGTCATTAAAATTCTTCAAAGCATATCTGCTGTCAAATTAAATGCTAATAAACGTCTGTTAATTATCACAGCCCTCTTCACAATAATAGTTACTAGAGTTGGGTGTACTGTGCATTTTACTAGAGTAGGGGGAAGCCAATTTCAGCATTTGATCCTCAGCTGGTGTTTGAATGTGTATCCACGATGCAAGGCACGAATTTGGGGAGAGTCTTCCCGGTGCTGAAGGCTGCCTGTGTGTTGATGCTGTGGAAGTGCTTTCTGCTTTTCTCCAAACTTGGCTGGTTTCTGTGCAGGGACTGGTCCTGCTCCAGCCTTGCAGGAAAACACCGCTGTGGGGCCCTGGTTCCGCATCGCTCTGTGGGTGCCTGGAAATGTGGTCAGTACCAACACACCTGGGTCATCCCAGAAATTACCCTACCAGCTATGGAAAAATGAGAGTAATTCCATCTGTATGTTAGCCCTTTTTAAAGAGATAGTAGCGAAAAGATGGCAGTGAAAAGTCACATGAGACGAGAGCAACCAAGAAGGAGGAAATTTGGCATGCCATGTAGCATGGATGTATTCAAGTGACTACTTGTCGGTGGGGTAAAGTATTATTTATGCCTTTTTCCTTCATTGTAGAGATACTCTGCTTTTGCTAACAGCAGTAGCAACTTTTTGGTGTTGGTAGTTCAGCTTATTAGTGAGAATTGTTTGGCACAGTAAATATGCACAGATACAAAGCTCACTTTTATGTATTTTCTGAGCATTGCAACTGGAAGAAAAGTGGTGCCATATGCCATCGACATATAAATGGTTTTGTGATTTCTGGTCAGAAAATGACACAATTTCCATTGCTTTAGGACTTTTTATCAACCTGACTCCGTAGACTAAGGCTTGCTCAGTTTCTCTCAGTTTCATCGGTGTTTCTCCACTGACTTCAGTCACGTTAATTTAAGCTTGCATCAGCATAGGTGGAGGCCAGAGGTTAGCATTCAGTGTGCTAAATATGCACTGTGGCGTAGAAAGTGTAGCAGGATGGAAGGAGATGGAGTCAGCGGAAGGAGAGATGCTGTTGGAATATATCCTGTGTCTCCGAGTACTTCAACTCTCCTCTCCCTGAGTCATGTTTAGTCCTAGTATAGTTAGGTGCAGCCTCTGCTGAGGTTATTCCTACCTCAAGGTTGTGGCATAGCGTCATTTATCTCACTTTCTGACTGCTTGTCTCTGTAACCCGTCTTGCCTTGTAGGTTTGTGATGATTTCATGGCTTTTAAGTAGTCATGTCTGCTCCTGTGCATGTGCACGCACACACATGCACACGCACTGCTGCAAAATAAACCCTTCCAAGCCCTCCCCGAATAATCTGTACTGACATCAGTGAGCACTTCTTACTCATCTGAGGAATCTTGCTGACTTCAGAAGCACTTTCTTGTGAGTAAGAGTTTGCTGGTGCTAGCAATGGCTGCTCAACTTGGCCCCATAGGGTGGTGCGATGACTCAGTCCTCCTGAGCTTCGCAAAACACCGAAAACACCGAAAGAAGTGTTGGTAATGCCAGGACCTGGAAAATGTGAAATTGCTCGTTTTGCTTCTGTTGTTGGTGCTGTCCACCTCTTCAAAACCAGACAGAGTACCTAGAGCCTCATAGGTGTAAGTGCCTGCTTGACTGTGCGTGATGCTGTAGAGCACTGTGTGTTCATGTCAGCATGCTGTACCCCGTGCTTCCGTCCCCTTGGTCTCCTCTTTGTCCTGCTGGACTGGATTCTCCTTGACTCTTTGCCATCACGACTCGCTAACATGGAGATTTCAGGGCCTCATGTCTGGCCAAGTCAGTCCTTCAGGACATACACTTGCATGCTCTGTACAAGTCAGTTTTTCAAATGGAGTTGCTAGGTAATGGGGAAACAAGGGCAATATTGTCACGATGATAACTTTAGAAACAGAGATTGTTTTCTGTAGTTCCTCAAATACAACAGAAGATGCCTAGCTAAGTATTGTTAAAAAGCGTACTTGGCTGCTAAAATAGCAGTAAGTGTATTATACAGTTAATGCCAAAGATAAGAATGCATTTAATATGGGGGCTTGAAAGTTCTGTAGTCAGTCAGTGTTTCCAGTTCTCTTACCTTGGTAAAGAGCGTAAGATTTCCTTTTCTTATTCTTTTTTTTTTCTTCTCCTGCTTCCAGTTTTGCAGAAGTAGGTTATAGCCTTCTATAGTTTTGAGGTTATATGTTAGCTAGCTCATATTACTAATCCTTGAAAGTCTGTGTTCATTTTTTTTTGGTAATATAAGCCTGCTGTATACCTATATAAAAAAGAAGAGGAAAAAAAGGACACAAGATTTATTTTAAAGCTGTAAAGGTGGATATGTGGTGCTGGCAAGAACCAGAGCATACCCTAAGGCATCCTTACATTGCCAGTTGGGTTTTGAGCTTTTATAAAAGTAAATTTTATTGTCTAGGTTAAAAGCCAAATTCATTGAACCAAATTAATCTCTGGTTTGTTTCCAGTGTTGGCAGAGTTTAACCAGGGATAAATCTAGCTGTTTGGTTAAACATTAAAAGGTGTTATTGATTTGATATTTTTAAACTAATTTTAGAGTGAGCTCAAAATTAAATTGGTTTTGAAGTTTTTGCATGGGGTTGCCATGCTGCCAGTAATAAAATGGAACTATATTTATTTATTTTAATCAACATACTTGCTGTGAGTACAAAGCTTGTAATTTTACACTCATTCTTGGTCTGGCAAGCTGATCCTTGTAGGCAGATGCTAGTGGCCACTTGGAAACCTATTGAACTGACTGCAAAGATTTGCTTGTGTGGGTCAGCCTGTACAACCAGGGGTTTAGTTTCAGAGGCAATTAATGATTCACTGTTGCCTAATTTTAGAGCTCAAATAATTGCTTTGCTTATTCAAAAGAAGAACCACTGCTCCTCTCTGAAACATTCCTAACTAGGGAGTAAATCCAGGCAATTTACATTAAATGGCAGGAGAAGGTTTGTCTACTGCATGAAACAGCTATATTTATATAATCCATCCATTAATCTATGGCATCAGAGTCCTCCTGGAAGTGTCACAAATCTGCAGTGCCCCCGAGTGCTAGATTTAGTGCTTGATGCTCGGATGTAGTTTTCAGCTCTGTAAAGTGTCTGGATCCTTACAACTCCCCACTGGCTGTGTTTTTCCAAGATGCTCAGGTGCTTGGTACCCTGCCCAAGGCAACTGTAATTTATGTCTAAAAAGATAACATTGCCCAAAAGATAACATTGCAGTTCTCCTAAGGGAAGCTGTCGTCTTCGAGATGACTTAAAAGCATAGTTAGCTATATAACGTGATAGCAGGGTGCAGAATAACCCTGCTGCAGGTTGAGTCTTGGGTCCTGGCTGATGATTCCACCGGGGTACCTGTAGGACATCGGGATGCATCTGCTGCAGGTGCAGGGTCAGGAACTGAAGGAGCAGGCAGGAGTGTTTGTTGCTGTGGGTGTTTCTAAAAGCAGTGAGAAGGTGAAAGAAGGCTTAGGAAAGCTGAAATGCCAACTTGGGTAAATGAAATTATTTAATAAATGCACTGCGGACAGCACAGGTGAGATCTTCCTTGCCCTGTTGCTCCACATGCGCTGTCATGACAGTAGAAGCAGTTGAGCCAGGGAAGCACATCGCCGCTTCCCTCACTGAATGGATGTCTTTTGGCCAAAAATTTCTCCCTGGCATCTCTTCACAAAGTGTGGTTTGACACTGCCTGCTTGCATATGTGCTTAGGAGTCGTCACTGCAGGTGTCACTGCAAAGACTCTTCTTTGATGTGCTGTTGGAAGCTCCAAGGCAAAGAAGTCAGTGAGCAGCTTTTTCTGCTTAAGAAAGTAACTAACTCATCCTCCTGAAAACAGCATAAATGTTAGGAAATGATGTATCAACATTAGGTTTATTTGGGGAAAGGCGATTTGTTTCAATATGACAGTTCTGTTCTAGAAAGTTCCAGGTGAAGAACATCATATTAGGAATTTGAAAATCTTAGACTGGTATTTCAAGTTTTCAAGGAAGTGCTCATTGCAGTGTAAGTTACGCCCGTTTAGCCCAAAAGTCACTACTTTTTCATAGATCAGTTTTACTAAGTTGTGTGATCTTAGTATGAATGTGCAGATACTAAGTTCATAAGCAAAGCCGATGTAGTCACTAGATCCTGTTGTCGGTATCTGGAGACACCTATGGACAAAAATCTTCCCTTGTGAGAAAGGAGAAGAATTTTCAGGATTTGAAAGCAAAGTTCAAACTCCAAGGTCATCTTCAGAGATCAAAATATATACCCTTTTGCCCAGGCAAAAGTTGGATTTTTTTATTATTATTATTTAGGGTTTTTTTTGTCCTTCGAGCACAACAGCATATGCACTTGGGCATGGAGATGACACTTCACCATGACTTTTGGTGAGAGGTGACCTTAACAGAGATCCTGGGTGGGATTGTTTCCTCAGCCTGCTGTAACCATTCTTTCAGGAAAAGGTTACTATGAAATGACTGAGTTGATACTAAGAGAGGTGTGGGGTTTTTTTAGTTTCCTGGGGTTTTTTTGGTGATTTTTGTTTTAATCCACATGCATTGTTTCTCTTGTTGTTCTGAAACTGGCACCTGTGAAGGCCAGGTCTGCTGAGAGACATCATTTATAACGTGCTAGATGTCCTATGCAACTCTGCAAGGGTGAAGAGGAAGGGATGTGGTTGGGATGTAGCAATTGGCAGGTATTCTGAAATGTTGTAAGGCCAAGTTGATGCAATCACCAGGACGCAGTCAGATTCAGTTGTCCTGTGCTTGGTTACTCTTCCTGTGATTACTGACAGGTGAGGCATCCTGTAGCGCAGCAGGCATCTGCATGTTTGGGCTAGGTCATACAGTACCCGTTCTTACTGATTTAATAATCTGGAGAGGTTTAACAGCATAACAAAAAGAGTTTTTGTATGCTTCTTCAGATTAATAAAATCTGTCTCTCAAAGCAGGGGATTAAGATGTAATTATTCTATATTTATACAGCAATCATTTGTAGTGGTATCTGCTAGGTAGCTTATATAAACTTTTCTTTAGGGTTGTTTCTTGTTACTTATTTTTTAAAAGCTATTAGGTAGCTGAGAAGCTTTTTTTTAAAAAAAATAAAATTTGAAGATAAGATCAACTGAAATGAAAGCATTGTTTGCTTTATGCTGATCTAGCAACGTAGAAGTTGTGTTTATGCTAGAGTTCCTTGTGCTGTAGCCACCCTTTCAAGCCCAGTGGGTCAGGCTTCCTGAGCAACCTTATCCGTTAAAGAAAGAGCCCCTGTCCTTCATGGTGTGGTGCCTTCATTTGTAGCAGCAGTAGAAGGCAGAGGAGGGAGAGCTGGAGACATTGTAGCTGTGAGGAGGCAGGGGAGGGCAGGGATAGAGCGTGGAGATGGTGGCTTACTTCTACTGGAAGTGTCGAGATGTTTTGGTTCAAGTCGGGAAGTGCTTTGAAGTTCTCTCATGGAAAGACTGCCTCCTTAACCCCCCTCCCTGTCTTTGCTTTCATGTGAGTAGGTTTTTCTACCTGCACTTTACCAGAAGTGTAGGTTTAGCTGCCATGCTTTACCACAAAAAAAGGTTTCCTGTGGCAAACAGAAATTGCATACAGACACTCATATTTGATTTCTCAATTCTAAGTCTCTCTGCTCTTTCATAAGAAAAGGTTTGATGCGCTTCTTTTTGTTCCACTTGATAAGTTTAAAAAGGAAAACATTCAAATTGTACTATTTGAGACCACGTAAAATGTTTAAGTAATTGTCTTCTCCACCAGAGAAGACCTCAGGGACTTGGGAGGTGGAAAGGAAGAGGAAAGATACCTGTCCACTTGAAAATAGTGATGCAGTGAAGTTAAGGACACTTTAATATGTTTATGCCAAAATTTAGACAGGAATTTCAACTGTTGATGTGACACGATCATTGCCCATGTTGCAGCATCTGACTAACTGAGGAAATACCTGAGTATCTCCCGACTGCTGATGACATCTTGGTGACCTCATGCAGTGGGATTCCTGTTTTCTCCCATGGTAGCCCCAGCTCACACACGTGCCTGTGCTTTCCTCCATCTGCATGTGGAGAGGAGCAGCCTTGAGTTTCACCTCTGTGCTGCTGCCCATCCTCGCTTAAAGCTGTTATTGCTGTTTCTTGATGGGTGGAAATACATCTCAGGATGTCAGACGCTAACGTCTTAGTCTGCAGTTAGAAGTGTAGGCAGCCCTACCTCCGTCGGGCTTGTAAAAAACGCTACTCCGGCAGCTTTCATTGGGTTCCCTTCTTCTGTTTCTATTCATCCTTCAGCACTTGAAACTTGCCACTGTTTAAATTTTGATTGTGAGATTTTAGTTGCTAAATAAAACTTCAGTTATTCGTATAAATTTATGAGGGAAGAAGTAACAGCTTTGTGTTTCTTACTGTTCTGGTTATGCCTGCTAGGAAACTTTAAGGAAATACATGGAGCTGTCAGGGATGTAAAAGCAAGAGTCTTGTTCTTGAAGAGAAAGGACTTGGATGGCTGATGAAATCGCAGCTCTTGGGTGCTGCGGAGAAGTAAATTGAAGTCATTATGACATTATGGCAGAGAGTGCCTGATATGCCAAACTGTCAGCTTTTGATGGACGTGGTATCTACTGACATGATGTTGGGCGAGTGCCAGCCAGTTTCTCTTTCTGTCATCGCGGTGTTGATACTGCCAAGTGCTTGTTACTCCCTCAAACTATTGCACATGTAAGAAAAAGCTGCTGATCAATACTATAAATGGGCAATTTATGTTTGGTGATTTATCAAACACCTATTGATCTGTCTTTTGGTTATGGGTGTGTTATGTTAGGAAATCAGTGGCTGAGGGAGTTGAAGAATTGTTAACAGATAATTTTTCTAAATTAAAACATAAACATTTGCAACACTTAATAACTTGCACAATATAAATAGTTGCCTGACAGCTTTCCAGCATCAGTTTCATTTGGGAGCTGACTCACTAACACCCTAAAATTGAGGAGAAGAAAAATCAAATGAAAATATCAGGAAGTTACTTTTTTTAATGTTTGATGTGCTTTTTCTGTTTGTTTGTTTAACATAGCACAAAGTGAGCATTCAGAGGAAGTGATTTTACCACTCTGCTATGACTAAATGCCTCCAAAATGAGTCTGGAAGCAGGTTCTGAAAGTGGAGATGCAGCAGAAACAAAGGCAAAAGTTGAAAGAGCAGACACGGACGTTATACAAGGTAGTAGATGAGAAATGATTCAATAATGGTTACAAGCATTCATACAAGGAGGAAAAAACCAAACACAAAACAGATTCCCACTTAACAGTATTGATTCTACATTTGAAAAATGAACTGTAGCTTATTGCGTCTGAGCTCTAAGAGAATGCTGCCCACAGATACAAGGAGAGGCACAACAAGGAGGTTTTTGCTCTGTGCTTAGACAACAGAGTAATAGAGGAAGTATTAAAGGACTTTACAGGTGAAGTCATCCTCTATTTAGTGCTTGTTGAGAAAGCACTGGCATCTTGTAGTGCTGGCTGAATATATTTTGGAGGGCTAAGGATATTTCTGCCAGTCTTATGTGTGATGGTTAAGAAGAAGATCAAAGCTGCAGTCTTCTGAATCTGTCCTCTCATACAATTCTTTGAAGGGGAGTGTGCTTTTTATTTTACTAGATAGTAATTTCTATTGATTTTTATTTTTTGATATTTTTATATGTGTGTCTCATCACCTCTAGAACAAAGACTTTAAAATCTGGATGACCTAATTATATAGATTTCTAAATTTGTACTCTTGTGTCCTGGTATTAGGTATTCCCTTACTCAGAAGATAGGAGTACTTACAAATCCCATTGCAGTCAATGGGAATTGCGATAATAAGCACTTTGAAAAGGAATCTCTCCTTGTTAAGCACTTAAATGTGATGGTTTATAGAGATACCTGAGACATGGAAAGTGTTTGCCAAAATTAGTAACCTAGTTAATGTCTCCAGACCCAATTAACTGTTTAAAGAATATTTGCACATCATTTGGGAAACGTCAGGTCTAATATTACATAATTTAAAATATTCTGAGGTTGTTTTTTTTTTTTTTTCCTTTTTTTGCTTAGAGAGGATGAATTTGATCAAATGTTTTAAGTACTGTCTTTCTGGAAGGAATTTTGAAGTTTCTCACTTCACTTTTTGTTAAATCTACTGTGATGTGATGTGATTCTATTCACACTTAATAGGTATGAGTAGCTTTGAAAATATGAGTAGCCCCACTGGGCCTAATCAGATTATTTATGTGTGTGATGTTACTCGGTTGCATAAGTGTATGTAGAATTGGGGCTTGTGTAAAGTTTCAGTTAAAGACTTAAGTTTCTTTTTCGTTCATTTATTAATTTTTTTTTTTAAGTTGTCTGAAAAAGTCTATATTTGTAGCACAGCCTACCCTCAGCATTTGATTTCAGAAAGGAAAATCATTTTAGGTCAACTTCTGTTCCTGTAAAAGGAAAAAAAGTAATGTGGAAGTAGAACGGATTTTGGCTTTGTGCATGTTTTGTCAATGGTACAATGGATTAATTCATAAACCTTTAGTAAGATATATTTTGATATTTTTCCCCCATTGTAAAATGTAGATGCAAGTTCTCCTAGAGAATAACAACACAAAAGCCTTGAGTTATAAGATGCTGACTTCACCATTCAGAGCTGTTTAATCGTTTTATGTGAAACGAGGAGCTGGATGAGGCTTTCTTTAATGCAGGCTACTTCAGGACACTAGTTTCTGTGCATTAGATATTTTTATTCAGGCAACACACAACAAAATGTGGAAATACTAGGATTATATTTTTTAGGAGAGTATATTTATAAAATAGCAGTTTTAAATACATCCTGTAATACGTCCATAAAGTTTGGACAATATAACATACTTTTTCTTATTAAATTTTAAACAGGATTCACTGTGTGTCCTTTCAAGTAGCTATTCTGGGTAATACCTGGAAGTTTAATGGTTTCGGACACTTTTTGGCTTGCCGTGCAGACAAACTAGGGTATTTTCAAAGTAGCAATTAAAGCATACTGAACACCCATGCATGGAAGGGTAGACCAAAAAGTACTTCCTTCAGAAATTCCCTCTGTGACCTCCCTCCCTCCCTCCCTCCCTCCCTGTCTATTTTTTTTCTTTTTTTTTTCTTTTCTTTCTTTGAGGTGGGAGGGGGATATGGGAGGATGTGTTCTTTTTTATTTTTTCCTATCCTCTGTGCAAGAGACACTATTTTTTCTTTCTGGGTATACATTCTTGAGTGCTTACCACTAACTTATCTGATTAACCCTTATACAATAAAGCAACTGAGGAAACTTGCAAAAAGCACAGCTGAAGTTTTAAAAGCAGCCTCCAAAATAAGATACCTAAGTCTCTGGCTACTTTGAAAATTTCAATTTACACCTCTCTTTTTGTCTGCCCATTTAAGTGCTGCATGCCTGTGCTCATGCAGATAGATAAAACTTACTATATTGTAAAATCGACTTAACAACTCATCCAGGTTAAACGTAGGCATAAGGAAACATTGCTTTAAGCTCAGGTTATTTTACAAATATTCTGTGCTGAACTTATATTCAAAACCAATACTGCCTCTAACAATTTGTGGAGTTGGAGTGATGCTTGGGTGGCTGGGACCAAGAATGAGCAGACCTCTCAAAGATGTTTGCCCTACCGAGGTATTACCAGACTGAAACGTTAGAGCTCAGATGAACTAATGGAGAGGTTATGCCATACAGCTTTGGGCATAAGAGAGCTGCTTAAAGCTTGAAGTCAAGAAGACGCCTTTTTGAACCCTTTTTGCTGTTGCCTACTTCAGAATTACTTTGTGCCTTCTAAAGTTTGGAGCATTGGTCTCATCTCCTGTGGCTCTTGGGATGAGCTGATGGTGCTGGATTTAGAGCAAGTGTTCTTTTTCCAATGAATTACTGCTCTGATTGGCTCAATTCTTGAGGAAAGGGCCTCATGATTGTGCATGCTCTGTTGTCTTGGTACCAAATACGAGAAGTGTACATGATTAAATTATTTTTTATGCCAATAAAACTAATTTTTAAAAACCTAGTGCAGCAGTTAAGCTCTAGGTCAGCCGAAGTAAAGGCGCAGCGTGCTTGCAATGTCACTGAAACTACACTAACTTGTATGACAGTGAGTGGTGACCTAGTGGCACTTACACTTCATTATCTTCAGAGATTTTTTTGTACGAGAGACTCCAGTTCATACTAGAAACGAACACTGTAGTATTAGGAAAAGCAACACAGTACTTTGCTCTGCAACTTACATCCCACCTGCTTTATTGAAGACTAGATTTATTAAACCAGCCTCTGCTTGCAGATACTCTCCAGCAAGACCAAATCTTGAGGCTCTTAAAAAAATATTTTTTTTTTCTTTTCCTTAGTGGTGAAACTAGCAGAAGCAGGCAGACTTGCTGCATGTTGCTTCTCCATTCATGGAAAAGATGAATTCTGAACTATCAAGACAGTTTCCTGTTTAAGTTGCTGTTTGTTTTTTTTGTTGTTTTTTTTTTGTTTTGTTTTTTTTTGTTGTTGCCCAGAACTGGAGTTCAGATGAAGCAAGAACCAACTATTTCTTTCTGACCTTGACACGTATTTGCTTTGCTTGGCCAGCTGAAAAAATGTTAGAACAGACTTTGTGGCAAGACACTAAGAGAATAATTAAAACCTTGCATGTAGTTTCTCAGTTGTTTGTTGCATTTCTTTAGATAATAGATTCAGATAATTATAAATAAAAATAATTGTAACACTCCTAAGAAATATTCCTGTGTGTGCTAGATTTGATGAGTGAAGAACTGTGATTTTGTGCACATTGATGATTTACGTTTGATCATTGTGGAGACTCTCCCTGGAAAGATTTTATTGTGCTGAATGACTAAGGGCAACTTTTGACTTCAGCCTTTGTTCTCTAAGGTACTTTAAATGAGGAGCGCCTTCAGTGCTCAGCAGCTGCATTTCTTCCTTTAGGGCTTTCACCAGTGGAGAACAATAACAATAACATGGAGATAACTTAATTATAAAACGCATAGATTTTGTTTCACTTATTTGCTCAATAGGCTGGAGACATGGGAATATGAACCAGTGAAGCAATAAGCATTCTTCTAATAAAGAAGCATTTACAAATGAAATAGGTTTTAAGTTTAGTATTTCTGCACTGCACTGGAGATATGTTGTGGTTTTACATCCTGGAGTTTAGTATGTTTATGTCAAAGGAGTATCAGAGTAGTTTGAATACTTCTGGGTTGCAAATCCCTTATAAGGAAATGTAAGGTGATACAAGCTGTTCCTTCAGTTGTGCTTTCCAGTTGTTATATGTGTACGGAAACAGTTCGCTTCAGCTTTGTGAACAATATTAATCTAGTAATATCAGTATGAAATGCGATCCTCTTCTCAAAGCCCCACAACTGTGCAGTCAAAACTAAGCCGGACTAGTAAGTTGCAGTTTTTACCATACAAGTGGTTATAATGTAGTATCTCCCAGGCTAGCCACAGCTCTGTATCAGCATAGCCCCCTCCTTAATTAGCTGCTACCGCACAGGCGTGGCAGCAAAGGGTACAAACTTGCAAGCAAATCCCCAAATTTGCATATGTTGTTTTCATTTGCGATGTTAATGTTGATGACAAACGTTATTAACGTAGGATAATTAAAGTGCGCATCTATAACTTTCTGACATCTCTGCAGTTTGTTTTATTTTAGGCTGCAGGAAGCATTATGAAATTTGAAAAAGCTGTAAAGAGAGGTTAAGAGAAGTCACTGAAAACAATTTGAGATTTGAATGGGAAAGCCTTTAAAATTACTGCTCTTTCTCATGTTCAGATATTTACATTTATGGTTTCTAGACTACCTTTTTGAGGACTTCTGTAGATTCTGGGTTAGGAGAATTATTGCTGGAATGAATGTTTATAATCTATGGGTCTAGCTCTTTTTAACGATTTGAAGTTAAGTTAAATTAGACCTTGCTGCACTGATAGACATCTGGTCATTACTTTCTTCTGGCAGGTTGCCTTCATTAACAGCTACCAAGTGACTCTTAGAAAATAATTAAGATTTCATTTGATGGTATTTGTAATATGATGGCTGTATTGTTGCTGGAAAGTGAAATCAAATGCTTGTTAGCCACAAAAACTCTACAGATGAGTTTCAGTGTTTCAAACAGAGAAACTGTTAGTCATACAATGAAAGCTGGTGCATGTTTGTCCAAATACACTGATAATGATCTCTTTTTCTTCCTAGTAGCATGACATTCACTCAAGAAATCTACTAGTGTTCAGGTACTGAAGCCCTTTCAATCCTACATCATGTTTTAAAAAGTCATTGCTTAAGAAAATGAAATCCCGGCAATTAATTGTGTGTGTTTTTTCCTTGACTTCTGTTTCTCCCCTTCGGGTTGCAAGATGCTTGGCTTGAGTTGGTCACTCGAGTTGAGAAAGAGGATGTCTCTGAAGCTCACTGTATGGCATCTGTTATGGTGTCTGCTTTGCAGTAAGGAAGGTGTCTGTGTCCCTGACAGCCTGTGTGGTGGGAAGTTGTGACACAGAAACAAACCAGGTAGCAGAGCGGGAGGAGATGCAGATGTTTTTAGAACTTGCTTTTTTTTGTGTCCCAGGGAACTGGCACTATTTGTCTTCCCAGCTTGGAAGTTGTATTGTCAGCTTTTCTGGAGGCTGTTGACCTCTTGCATATGTTGATAAGAAGGCAGGGAAGGGTGTCAGCTTTACCTTGACAGGGCATGTTCCCACCGCTGTGCTCCCAGAGATGCCAACTGCGTGCTGGACGGCTGCGGCGCTCGCTGTTTTGCAGCTCGCCGTGAGAGATAAGGCTTGCCCCAAAATCTTGTGGTAACGTAAAAATGACTCCTCACCCTTCACCTGGGTATGGCTGGGCTGTAAGGTCTGAATCACAAAATCACAGAATGTTAGGGGTTGGAAGGGACCTCAAAAGATCATCTAGTCCAGCCCCCCTGCCAGAGCAGGATCACCTACAGTAGGTCACACAGGAACGTGTCCAGGTGGGTTTTGAAAGTCTCCAGAGAAGGAGACTCCGCAACCTCCCTGGGCAGCCTGTGCCAGTGCTCTGTCACCCTCACAGTGAAAAAGTTTTTCCTAATATTTTTGAGCACGAGCTGGCCCTCAGCCTTTTCTTGTACAGCAGCAGATAGCTTGAGATTTGTTATTGATAGTCATGGGAACGTAAGAGGGTCTGAACTGGGTCAGACTGAAGGTTCATGTGCTCCAGTATCTTCCCTCTGGCAGCTCTTGGTGGCAGCTGTTTGCAGAAGGAGCATGAGAAGTGGGACAGTCCTTTGGTGGCTCCTCCTGGAGTACTCTACTGGTTTGACCAATTTGCAGCTCAATGAATTCTTAAGATAGAGGTCATGTGTGCTTTTGTCGTTTCTTAGTTGTGGATGGGCTTTTCTTTCGTCAAACCCGTTTGCAAATGTTGAGCCTTGTTTGGATTGGGTAGGTAGGCAAATTGTGAACTTACTTATAATTTTGGGTGCCTTGATTTCCAACTGATCTGCATCTTGTAGCTCAGGCTGGTTTTAAAAGTAAGTCTAGTGCAAAAGGAAACAATTCCGCACGTTGAGGGCACCCTCAGCAAGTCTGCTGACAGCACCAAGCTGTGTGGTGTGGTCAGCAGGCTGGAGGAAAGGGATGCCCTCCTGGACAGGCTTGAGAGATGAACCCATGCAAACCTTGTGAAGTTCAGCAAGGACAAGTGCAAGGTCCTGCACCTGAGTCTGGGCAATCTCAAGCACAAACACAGGCTGGGCAACAAGTGGATTGAGAGCAGCCCTGCAGAGAAGGGCTTTGGGCGTGTTGCTGGATGGAAGATTGAATATGAGGGCATTAATGTACGCTCACAGCCTAAAAAGACAGTTGCATCCTGGGCAGCATCAAAAGAAGTGTGGCCAACAGGTCAGACTCTGAGAGATGCATTGGGTTTGACTGCTCCCTCAGAGCTGTCTTGCCTTAGAGTAGCATTATCATCATCTATTCTACTTCTATCCAGGGATGTGATTTACTGGAAATGTTCTGGCAGAAGATCAAGGTATTTTTAGTACCATTCGAGGTTTTTCAATATTTGTGCCACATTTGAACTGCAAGGCACGTGGCAGATATAACAAAGCACCTGTGTCCTGCAAGAGAAGTAGCTGGATCAAGGAATGTGTGGCACTGGATGTTTTGTCAGTGGATACCTTGATTTTTTTTTTTTTAATGGTTAAATAGGCTCATCAAATTAAGATGGTTTTTAACACTGTATTTTATCTCTAGCATTCTTAATTTTGTTAAGTCTAATAGAAGGCAGTAAGGACAATATTTATGAACCTAGATCTCTAATGTAATATACCTAAATCAAATACTGTGTGGGTTTTTTCCAATCCAAATAAAATAGTTTGTTTTCTTTTGCCTAATTTTTTGATTACATGTAAATCCAATGGAGTAAATGAAGGCTACACATGCTCTGCATAGATGACTATCCACCAAATAAGTATGTGGAGTCATTATTCTGTTCCCCTGCATTTAGATGCTTGTATGTAAGCTTGTGTAGCTTTCTGAGGAGTGTTTTATGTATGAAGCAGAGGAGGAAAGGAGTACCACATCTGTTTGCATCAGTTGTGTTGTTCCCACTTTTTAAGATTTCGTCAGTGGAGAGCACAGGGATTGTTTCCTGAAGTCCCTTTTTCTGTAGCCTGATGGATGCCGAGCACAAGATGTTAGCTCCTGAAAACAAAGTTCCTCGGCTTCACAGTTGTGAAGTTGGAAGAAGCTTGAGACATGACTGAGTGTACTGTAAAAGCTCAAAGGCAAATAAGAGAATAATTCACAACTAAGTTACGTTCAACAATTTCTCCGAAGTCTTTGGATGTATCGTGTATTTGAGTGCTTGACCCGTGAGGTTTAGTGCTCAGAGTTGGCAGTACTATTATAATCATCATTTTGATTGTGTTTTCTTTGCCAGTTTTAATCATACCTGGATTTGGATAGTGTTTTTAAATAACACTCGGGCTTCTATGTTATTGATGTTGATTGAATTAATCACATGTGGGAAGTTCAGGAGATACTTGAAAGCGTATCAGTGGAGAAGTATGGTAGAATGAGATGTGTTACTTAGTGTTCAGTAGTAAAGCTGTATTTTAAGAGTTGTGGCATTGAGAGGAGTTGTCATACTTGACTACAAGCCTGATACATGGGCTTTATGAAAAATATTCCCTTGTGTTTAGAAAATAAATGGTTATAGATAAGGTGCTGTATACTTGTGACCCCACACACGGTAGTAATAATGCTATGTGTGCTTTTCTTTCAAGAATATATTTTTTTTTTTTTTACTCTTAGTCAAGTTGTGACGTTGGGAGTTGTTCTCTTTTGTATGACAGACTTTTTTTCTTGTGAAAAAATCTCTTCAGATTATAAACAGTGACTTTGATAAACATACCCATTACCTAAGAAAGTAAATACGGGTGCGCTTATCTAAACCTGTTTTAAAAAAAAAATCCCAGATCCTCTATAGTATGAGCAAACGTAGCTGACTATTGTAAACCTGCCAAAATTAGATTACACCTGACTAAAAATGCACTTTTAATCTGGCATTATCGATTAGTTTTGCTTGATATTTTACTGAAATAAAAACCTCCTCAGCAGAGACCACTTCTTTTTGTTTGCAAGCTCTGTGCTTAGTGCTTCAAGTGGAATAGCCATGGAGTACTAAAGATAGTATATAGTTATAAATGTTTTGATAGTAAGAAATGTCAAGTAACTGTAATCTGAGCAGTCATTTATATACAGAGCAAGTATAATACTGTGCTGTTACATCACAATTATTTAGCACTCTCTGCAGTGTAGAAGTATATTAAATAGGGAATAGGTGAGTAATAAATGCAGATGCAGAAAAGAGGAAGCGATGAAAAAGATGTGTAACGAAAACCAGGAGAATGGTCTTCATGTATGTGACTAAGACAAACGACGTTTCTATGTTAGGAATAGCATCACAAACCATCCCATAATGAACCAGCCACACCATAATCCATGCTTATTTGTTGTGTAACAGGTTTAAGGACTTAGCAGCGTGGCTCAAATTCTGCTCTTGGAGTTTAAGAGTCACAGTTACGTTGTGCTTCCCTGGTGGAAAATCTGCTTGCTTCACCATCGCCCTGAAGAGTAGAGGAGTATATTTGTGTTTGGAGATCAGTAAAGTGTGTGCTGTAAAGCAGCTCGCATGTGCTGGGGGAAAGTGACTTTGGAAGGCTTCTAAATGAGACTTACAGTCCCAGGTGTACAAAGAGACTAATCCCTGTAAGAAGAATATCTCTCTTAAGTGAGACTCACCCCTATGGATCTTATACTTCAGTTTGATGTTCTGCATAGTCTGCTTTTTTTCTGCTTACTTGTGAATTGAAAAAATTGAGATATCAGAGAAGTATTTCCTTTGTCATTATGCTTCTTGCTTGTTGTTATTAATGTCCTGTAACTGGATAAAAGGGACTGGAAATCTGTCTTTCAGAAGGACAGAGAGATGAGAGGTTAGAGACATGTAATATGTGCTTTGTTCCTTTCTTTATTATCTGATGGTTCTTTTGGTTCACTAAGAGATGAACTCTGGGTAGGCAGGAGGGAGGATTAGTTTACTTTTGGGGCTCACGGGAAAGAATCTCAGTTGCTCAACTTCTGGCTGTGCCTCTGACGAAAAGAGGGACTTTGACTCTTTGAAAAGGTGAAGCTTGACTTTGTAATGATAATTTGCTCTTAGAAATTATTTGAAGTTGGAGCATTTGGCACTGTATAAAAGTATACAAAAGAACACATCTAAAAGATCTCAAGTTCCAGCCTTGAGGAATATACATATCAATTAGAACACAGGAGTATATACTACACATATTACACATTAAAGTGGAAAAAAAACCCAACAAAACTGAGTGATAGATTGCATTTTGGAAAATAATTTTGAGTCATTTGTGGAAAATAAGCTTTTAAGAATGAATAAAAAAATAATGAAAAACCAGTTCTAAATGCAGTGCGAAAACACAGGGTCATAAATGGGAAACCAATACAAAAGATGCATTGGGGAGAGTGAATCACTGCCCACACAAAGGAGAAGAAAGGCACTTGAACTTAATGCACAAGGCATTTGACCTGAGTGTTGGCATCCTTTGGGTTTTGGGAGAGGGCTGTGCTGTTAGCAGCAGTTACTTGAATAGACCAGAGGAGAACAAGTTGGCTGGAGAGATGACTCTGTAGTAGCTGAAGGAAGCAAGGCTTGAAGAATGGACATCCTCTAGAAAAGAGGACAGAAGGGCAAGGAGGAGGCCCTTGAGCTTGTGCTGAAATGTCCTTGCAAACAAAGAGCCAGTGAGCAGGGTCTGAAGCCGTGCAAGTGAGGGAGAGTCCAAATAGGAGAATTAGTCATGAAGGGCCCAAACAGGTTTGAGAGAGAGGAGGAGATGAAGGTGCTTCTGGAAGAAGGAGAAGTGTTGGGGAGAACAGAGAAGGCAGAACTGAAGAGTGAGCAGACCACAAAGGGAGGAATGGGAAAAAGAAGTGGCCTTTGAACTGCGTCCGTGGGATGGCGATGGCTGGGGAGAGGGACTGCGTGAGCCTGGCAGCTGCCTACAGGTGATCCAGAAGGGATCTGACAGGCGGGCAGTGTTCGTGGATAGCCGAGGCTTGGGGGCATGTTGGCGACGGAGGCGAGGTGGAGCTGGGGGGGGAGAGTGGAAGTAAGGAGGTCAGCGCTGTGGGAGTGCTGTGGCTGCGAGTGAGGTGGACAGGGCATTGGCTGCAACAGGAGGTGAAGTGATGTGTATGTAGCTGTGATGTTGTGCCCTGTCGTTGAGAGCGAGAGGGCAGGGTGTTGGTGTATCTATGTGGTGTGTAGACACATTTCTTCTATAGCTAGACTTTGTTTCTCCTGTCGTATTTGGTGATGCAAACAGATCTGTGTTTTTGGTGTGTGTAGTTCATGTTTGTCTTACCAGTTGATAGGTTTGTTTTGCAAGTTGTAGTTGTAGTGTATGGAAAAATAAACAAACGAGCAACAGCCTGTGCAGCAGACCTTTCTTCCTTACAGGCTTGTTTGCTTGTTATCATATGAGTGATAATTTCAGAGATTTTGTTTTGGTTTGTTTTGAAGTAGTTGCTCAGCATTTGTGTGCTGAGGCTGAACCAGAGTGTCTAAGTAGGGGGTGGATTTTGTTTCTTTGCTTTTTTTTTTCTGCTCTTAACTCTGTCTTCCTGTTCCCAAGGTGAGTGATGAGCTCACGAATGGTTTGGGGATAGATGCCCATCCAGGCCCTTCTCTTTCATGGAGGATGTAACACAGAATAATTTTGTCCTTTTGGGTAAATCTCTGTCTTTGGATTTCTGGGGAAATGACTTGTACGCTGTAGGTGAGGGATTGGCCCAAAGATTCAAAGTCTTTGATTAGATGACAAGAGGAGGGAAGTACGTGTACCTGTTTCTGTAAGAAAGGTGGAGTAGTTCTGAACAGAGTTGTCAGAGTTTGTCTTGTAATATCCACGATGTCCTGACCTGCCAAAATCTGAAGCATACCTTAGGCTGTGCTGTAAGGAGGGCAAAGTTAACAGGGTTGGTAAAATGTGCCTTGGAATAGTATTTATAAGCACTGGGTGTAATCTGTTTCTTTCTTTGGATGATGTTCCACAGAGATAGTTCAGCACTTCATACCAAAATACGCCAGACTGACTGACAGCTGAAAGATGGGATTTTGGGTTTAGTTTGTTTCCTCTTGTCTGGGAGCTTTGAAATCCAGAAAAAAGTATTCCTCTGCTTTGTTTTCATTCTTTATACAGGACTATTGCCTTCTCCGCTTTGTGTTTAAAAAAGTGAATAAATAAAAAGAGGAGAAAAGTAGTTACCTTATTGTGTAAGTCAGCTCATGCTTTATGGTAATGTCAGTTTTGTTGTACTGGCTATACCTGTTTGCTTTTCTATGCTGACAGTGATGGGCCAGTACAAGATTCAGTGTACTTCAAAGTTGAATTTATCACAGACTTACTGGAAGTAGCTTTTAATGATGAGAACTACAGAAAACTCGAATTAATAGAGTAATGAAGCAGCAGCAGACTTACTATCTTTAAAACTGCTGGTGGACTTAGAAACCTGCAATCCCTCTTTTAAACTGCTAGCAGTCATCTGTCTTAGTAATAAGCGTAAGATAAGCACATAATCACAAATTACGTGTGTGGAGGAAGTGATCCTACTGTGTATCTTAGCGAAAATAAGGTGAAATGAAGGTATTTCTGAGGCACTGTCTATTCACAGACTGGCCTTCAGCACTGTCCTCCGCCGGTTTGGGGCTGGTGTCACCAAGCTGAAGCTGTTCACGGTTTAAGCAACGCAGGGGGTCCTGAGTCTCAGCTGGTGCAAAGTGAGCTTCAGCTTGGCTGGTTTGGGATTTCTGAAGTGCACAGCGTCTGTGCTCGGGCCTGAGCATAGTCAGCATGCTTAACATTCAGAAATGTTGCAGAGAATGGAAAAACTGTGATTGAAAGTCTTAATTACCTGCTTAAGTTCTTAAACGTTTAAGAAAGCTTCCTAAAATAGAGCTCGTCCATGATGTTTTGTGCTTTGCAAGAGCTTACAGTGAAATATTTATAGATATAAAAATAAGTGACCCAACAACTGAAAATGAGGTTTTGGTGGTGTGTGTGTTTCGTGAGTTCTGTGTTGCTTGTCAGTGCTAAGCAGAGCTATCTCAGAAGGTAATGTTTAACAGAATGCTTTTATGGCTTGTTGCATACAATTATCCCTCCTTGTA
>NW_009713972.1:23320-39204 GCF_000703405.1 Apaloderma vittatum | reverse complement strand
CCCTCTGTCTCTTTTTCCTCCCCCTGTTCCCTCTGTCCCCCCCCTTTTTTTTTTTGTAATGCAATCTTTTTACTTTCTTAAAAAGGGATTTTGAAACGAGATAAAGAAGTATAGCCCTAAAGATCATTTAATTGCTTTACAAATCCTTTATAATATTGTGGGGGGTGAAAAAGTAAGCAACTGGCTGGTGTTACTTCAGAAATAACTTTTTATTATGGTAAGGCTTTAATATTTAATGAAACCAACAGTGCTGTAATTCTAAATCTGTTAACAGGTTAACACTTGGCAACACTTATATTTATAAAGTAATGATTTTACTGTAGCAATTTGAGCAGTAGGATATATTAGGTATAAGAGAAGTGAATTTATTACCTTGAATTTCTTAATCCTCCACACAGCTTATTTCACAGCAACGTACCGAAGAAATAATCTTTACCTTCCGTTGACCTGCTAAACACATAGATGTAGCTAGTAAATTTGCTTGGTATTAAATAGATAGCTTTTTGTATTTCGAGTCTGCTGTGGACAAGTAATTAGGGCACTGTATGAATGTACTAAAGCAAGTTTGTTCCTCACTGGTGTAATTGTTAGTTGTGAGGGGAAGGAATTTGGGCGCTTAGGACAACGTTGTTTCGTCTAACCTTTGCTGGGGTTGGAAATCAACAGTTCAGAATGTTTACTTTTAATTATGCTCATGTTTTTCTTGTGTTTAAGTCTTGATTTACACAGCACAAAGACATTCCGGTTTTAGCTGGCGGTGTAGGTTCTCCTTTGATACAAATTGGTGTCATGGCACTGTGTGTGCTTACGGCAGCTGAGGATGTGGTTTGTGTCTAGCTGCCTTATGGGGCAGATGGGAGAGGCAGCAAGAAGGATGAGTGTCTCTGTCTGCCATGTACTGCATTCCAGTCTTTTATACCAGCTGATGAACGAGTCCTTATTCTTCTGCAGATAATGTAAAAATAATAAAACTAAGTATTTCCTTGTGTAACGCTGCAAATAAAAACATTTGCCTCCCCCCCCCCATTTCATGATGCAAACTGAGCAGAACATAACAGAGCGTATTAGCAGGAAAATACTATGCCCATACAGTTTGAAATCAACCCCCACAACACAGATTTAAAAGGGCCATAGTACAACTGTGTAAATTGTTTTGCAGTGGAAACCCTAACAAGATCATTAAATATAAAAACACTGTTGGATGCTGGGAAAATACTGTGCTGCCCATGTATATGTGCATCTCCACAGACATGCATGAATAGACAGCATCAATGCCATCGATTTGAATAAGGAGGTGGTAGACAGTATTGAGGTGACTTTGCTTGTGTTTTAACTGAATTATTTTTTTGGTTTGATACTATTAGAATTTTGGATGTTTCTGCAACTTTTAAATACTTGGGCATACTAAGACACTAACTCACTTGATGGGTGTGTCCAAATAGGAAAACATTATTGTTATATTGAAAAAAAAACCAAACACTTTTTTTGTTTGGGCTTTTTTTAAAAAAGATGTTTTTGAACCTAGGCTGATAGCTGTATTCAGGATTAGCGATACTATTGCAGCATGTCACAATATAAGAGCTTTTTACTTTTCAACATATATCATTAATGACCCTAGGAAAAAAAAAAGATCACATCTGCACTAGTGCAATTCTTGCCTTTTCTAGGGCTGATCAATAATCACATTGTGTATTCATTCCCCCTAGCCCCCCGCCCTGCGAGGTCAACTTTAACTACTAGTCTTTATATTTCAGAAAAAGGATGTAGACTGCCTTATGCATTAATAATATTGGTTTCAGGGTTTCCTTTGGATCTAATGTACTGTTACTCTTCAAAAAATTAGTAACTTCTTTTAATTTAAATATGTCATCTGCCATTTTTCAGGGGAGCTTTTCTCCTCTTCTGCCTTCCGATGCTGGGTTGAAAGGTCTGAATGAGAACTGAACTGAGGATGCTGTGGTTTGCTATGGTTGTACTATTTAAATGGATCCTTGCTTGATTGTGTTGTAGCATGTGACAGTGACAATGGGAGAACAGTTTCTGGGCCTCGTGTCTAGATGGTAGCACAGCTGCTGCAATAAAGTCTTGTTATGGTTGACCAGTCACATTTGGACAGTTATTTCTAATTAGACGTTCTTATTTATGTTTTGTTAGAAAATAGTTTGGAGCAAGCTGGTAGATATTTGTAAGCTTATTTTCTTCTTTCCTTGAAAGATGAATGTTGCTTTTTTTTGTTTTATTTCATTTTGTCCTGCAGCCAGAATAAGTAGTCTTGAAAGAATATTGCGTTTAAAACAAGCATTTTCTTTAAAAATAAAATAAAATGCACTGTAATATAGCTGTAAAATAAAGGGTTATTGTGGATAGTTTGATCAGTGTTAGACATCACCACTAGTTTAAGTCTTATGATGGTGGCATTTTGTGATTTCTGCATTGTTGTTTTTTTTCCATGAAACTACTAGTGATACTGGTTCCCTTTTATTCATTTCTTCATATTAGAGTGGAAATGTAGTTTGTTCATAATGGATTATTGATTGGTCTGCAAACAGCAGAAGCCCCAAGGCCTTGTCATCAATGGTACTTACTCTCCCAATAGTGAATGCATTGCTTCATGCAGCTATTCGCAACCTCACTCTGTAGAATATAAGCCCGTAATTGTTACTCTTGTGCAGTGCAGCTTTTAGGGAGAGGAACTCTTCATTGTCATTATGGGATTTTCCCCCTCAATTTGTTCAAAGAATAGTCCCTTTGTTTTGGTAGCAAGATAAAGCTTGTCCTGGATGTTAATGATATATTTCAATTCATTACTTAGAATACTACAGTGTAACTAGTAAAGTACGTTTCTTTGTCTCTCAGAAGACAAACACGCACAATATACTAAAACACAAAATATGTACTGAGTGGGTGACAGCTCTGTGTTTCTCAGCATACCCTGTAGCAGCGCAAAAGCAAACTCCCCCCTCCTTGCTCCTGAGCTGCTTTTTGAGGAGCCACAAAAAAAATGCGAGTTACGGAGGTTTTGCTGACTTCATTTTGAGAGAGATCACCTTGCTGCAAATGCTTACCTCCAGCTTTTTCAGCATTAGTGTTTTTGTCTTTATTTCAGTGTATTCTTTCCCCTCCTAAGGGTGTGGCATTGGTTAAGAAAGGCCTGACTCTGCTTTTGCAGCCCTGGCTGCCGCTCTGAAGCCTGCTGCAAAATGTCATTAGCTCATGGAAGGAGAAAGACACAAAAACACATGATGTATTTGGAGAAGCTCAAAATAATCTCTCAGGGTTCAGACAGCAAACTTTTCAAGTGGGAAGACCTTCCCCAGCTGCAGGGGAAGGCTGGTTTAAAATAATTAAACAAAAAAACTATTTCAAAATGCTGCTGAAGGATTTTATAAAGCCTAAGTGGAAATAGACTACTAGAAATTCCTTGTTTGTTTTTCCAAGAGCTTTTTATTTTTTCCTTTCCAGTCCTGTGTCAATTTTGGCAAGCTTAAACAAACTTCAGGAGGTCTGTTGTCGAGATTACCGCTTTTAATAACTAAATGCATTTGAAAATTTGACAGCCTTCTGCAGCTGGCTTGGGATTTTTGGGCAGCTTTTTACTGGGTTAGTTTGGGTTACTCTCAGAAAGTCAATTCAGAGCTATGCCGCCTCTGCCTAGTAACAGGTTTAGTCTGTAGATTGCATAATGCCAGGATTTCTTGCAAACTCAAGTGTGGACTTACTGTTTAAAGCTAAGTTCACTCTTCTACCTTCTGGCATAGTCTGAAGGATGCTGTCTGCTCAAGGCAGTAAAAGGTCTGTAGCTCTGTGATGTGGTCTGTAAAAGGCGTTTTGGTAGGACTGGTGCCTAAATGAGGATGGCAGGATCGAGCCTTTAATTAGGGTGGCGGACTGAAGACCCCCAAGGGGTTTGGGTGTTCAGAAAAAGCCATGTTCCCTCACGAAATGAGGAGGAGGGTGTGCAGATGAAGTGAGGCTAGTGTGTGTGGTGGACCCTGTCTCTGCAGCCTGAGGAGAAAGGTCTCTGCGGTTCAGTGAGTATGAAGGCTGGTGAGGCAGCTGTAAAACCTCCTCTGTGTTTTGTCCACTCTTCTCCTGCACTTCGCTCTCTTCTGGCCTCTGCTCTGAACAGCAAAGTCAGTTTGGCTCTGGGGCTACCCGAGCCTTCTTAAATCAGGAGAGATCAACTCTCCAGGCTGCTGTTCTTTGGAAGATACGACTTTCTCAAGTTCACCTACATGTTAACATGCTATGTCCTATCATTTCATCATCTAGATGGATTTTCAGTAAGATATTTGTTCCACACGATTACGCCTCACAGTGTTTAGTTTTGTTTTTTTTTCTCAGTTGTTTCTTTTGGCAGAAACACATGGTGGAGCGATTGCAATGTATATTCAAACGCCTTGGAGACTAAAAGAGAGATACTTCTCTAGTGCATTTATCTTTCAGATGGGACTTAGACCCATCAGACTTATTCAGACCCAAACTGAAAGCAGTTTGTTTTAAAATATGCACTGTGCTGTTTGAATAGGTCAGTGTAGCTTCTCAGATCTTATGTTCTTGTTTACTACTCATTGAAGAGTTTTTGTTTCTTGCCACTACAGCACTTGCTATATGTTTTCTAAAGTCAGATTTAACTGAATAATTAAAAAAAGAATGTACAGTCATCTGTATATTGCAACAGGGATAATTTTCATGTATATTTTCCTCTCAGCACTGTACAGGATATTTGCGTGCAAGAAATGAATTTGCAATTACTTTTTCAATATGGTATCTCTTGAATTTTCCTTTTCAATTTTCTTATGTTGTTTATTTATATTTTTTTATTAATTGTTTTCCACAAGGCACAAAAGGTGCTTTAAGAGGCTTTTGTCTTGCCCTACAGCAAGTCCTCATAGGATTCCCAATCCTCTTCCAGAACATGCAGGAGACATGAAAAGGAGAGTAACAGGTATTTCAGAGCTCCCCTGTTTTGTTTAAAGTGCTATTCCTCCATACTTTTGGGCATGCTTCACTTCAAGGCTACATGAGGATCTTGCGGAAGTTGTGAGGATGATGCAGCCCAGCATGCGCCGCCACAGGGATGGGCTGCCGCGGCCTCGCTGGGGAAGCCGTGGCTGATACTGGGAAAGGTGCTGGAGCTCTGTGGTGAGAGCAGGTCGCCTTGGGCAAATGTGTTTTCTTTCACGCCAAGAGCTCTGTCCGAGTTATTTTCTTTTTTTTAAGACCAGAGAACTTTCGATGCCTAAATGTTTGATATAGAGTAGATTCTGACAAATGCTTGGTTTAATCTGGTAGGAAAGTATGATTACCCTTCTGGGAGGGGAATAAAAAAAAGTTTATTTGCATTTGTTCCCACGTGGGTCAAGGCAAAGACTCTCTGAGAGGCAATGGGGGCAGGAACAAGCCTTGCAACTAAAGCATTTGGCTGAGCAAAGGCATTTCTTGGCATACTGCCCCTCCTCGTTTTGGGTCTTTGTACATGTTTCTCTTCCACCTTGCTTTATATACCAAACCTACATGTAAACAGGGATGATGTTAAGTGCCCCCATGTGTTTTAAAGGGGCTGAAAATGCCTCCCGGACACTGGCCATAGCTTTCTTAGGTGAACTGCTGATCCCTAGTTCAACAACATGAAGTGAATCTAGTTCATATGCCCCCTCTCAGGGAGTTGTATGGCATGTGATGTAGGCTGCAATGCCATTAAACCACACAAAATGTTTCGAAAGACTACATATCAATTTACAGTTCACTTCTGTTTCCTTATGACTTGCCCCTGTGCTAGTGTGGATCTCTGTGCTGTGACAGTCCGGGAAAAATCTGCACGCTGGACACGACTCTGCTGTGGATTCTGTGTGATGAGCTGGTGCTAAGAAGCACCAGGACGAGCTTGGACCAAAGTGATGAAAGGTTGTGTTTAACACCTGAAATTGCTGAGAGTTGAAACAGTTTTTTTTACTATCCTTAGCGTAGCTGGAGGTGGCCATGTTCTACATACATGTACTGAAAGGGAATTATTTGAGAATTTCAAATTTATAATTATTTCAAAATACATTTTTTTTTTAAATCATCGCAGTCATCCAGAAAGAAGCTAAAATAGCTTTGGTGAAATTTTACTCACAGTGGAAGAATAATCAGTGCAGTTTGTTTTTCCCGTTTACATCTTCCATCCCTTGTATGAATTCAAATAATTAAAATCCAGGAATACTTCATTTCAACTTTTAAAGTTATAAATTGAAGTGCATTGGCTAAGCTAAAGTAATAAAGATGAAGCAATTTTCTCGGAATGTTTTGGTGAAGATGATAACACTTCCATTAAGTATTTTAGATTAATAAAATAATATCGTAATTTTTTAACTCGGACTTTTTCCCCCGTCAGGCCTAATTTAATATAGGGCTAGGGGGATCACCTGAAAGTGGCTAATATCCCTCTCATAAGTAATGCTTTCTTCATATCCTCATTTTCATAACTAAGTTTCATTAATGAATATCCTATAAATAATTAAAGTGAAGTATGACAAGACTAAGTACAGGGAAGCTGTGGCCAAGTAAACAAAGGGACTCCGAAGCTTCAGATTTGTATGTGCCTGAACTGCTGTGTACAGCATTCTTGTTATAAGTTTGGCTCTTGAAGTCTTCTTGAACTTTAAGACAGGAGGCACTGTAGAAAGTTGAGTTAAAATGTAGAAAATGCAAAACGTAGGAAAATCTGTCCCCAAAGCTTGCTATCTTCTTTTCTACAGTGGTGCAGAACATTTCAGAAGAAGCTGCTGTTTGTTCAAGTATTCTATCGTTAAATTCAAGAAGTTACCCTGGTGTTTCTTCTTATTGTCTAATGAGTTTTAACATGAGTCTTTGATTACAAGACAAAATGAACTGTTAGTTAACAGATTTAGATTAGGGGTCAAATAAGATGTTTCTCTGAATTGTTTCAGCTGCCAGTATGCAGTATAAATATACATTTATCGTTGCTGTTTGGAATGTTTTTTGTACTTTATGGTGCAGCCACAACTTCCTGTGGCTGCCATCCTTTATTATACCCAGAGAGTTTCTTCTGAGGCTGCCCCTCAATTTACTTTTAAATGGCTAATTTCAGAGATTAGTTTAGATACTCTTGTTTGTAAACTTCCTGGTCATATGGACTTCTGAATTTGATCTGATGTGATTTTTTTTTTTTTTTAAGACAGAATAAATTAATCATAATATAAAAATTATTTTTTTTCAAAAAGTGGAATTGCAATTATAACATGTCCCTTAGATATTACTGCCAGCTCTATAAGAAAAAGGTAATTTGGGTAGATGCTGTTGATAACTCTTAATATCTGTGACTGGGCAATAGATATGCAGAAAAATCAAACTATTTCTGCAAAACCCAGAAGTGAATGGCCTTGTAGCGAATAAGAGGGCTAGATTAATTTAAACATAATGAAGTTATTTTATAGTGTGTAACTGAGATGAGCATTACATCAATTTCACCTTGCTTTTTGTTAGGCGCATACTGGTGACTATTTATTTATTTACATATTGAAGAGACTCAGGGATTAATACAATGATAAACCTCAAAACTTGCAACTTTAGATCTATAGCTCTTTATTTATTGAGTCATAGATGTCAAGTGATGGATACGTGAATATGTAGTCTTGTTATTGCTCTGCATATTTTTGGCTATGTTTTAAGAAGATGATGTTTTCTTAATGTAGTAATAAATTGGTTCTCTTTATTAGAGAATACAGCATTTTTTGATCATAGAATCATAGAATGACATAGGCTGGAAGGGACTTTAGAGATCATTTTAATCCAGCCTCCCTGTCACCAGGGACGCCACCTCTCGACTAGATCAGGCAACACATGGGGACAGAACGAGATGTGGTGTTTTTAGTTCTTAATGAGGATAGGGAGGGGGGAAGATTTTTGTTCAGTGTGGTAACCGGAAAAGAAACATCTTTGGAGATCTTAACCATTGTTTTTTGCCGTATACAAGGTGGATTTGCTGGTGTGTTGCATCTTGCGTTGCTGAGGCAGATATTGACCCTTGCATTTAGTCGTGACAAGATACAAAAGCTTTGAAACTTCTTTTAATCTATTTTGTTAATCAGAGTTGTTTCTTGCTTTGTTTTGTGTGTTTGATTATGGTTAAGATTTTGTTTCATTGAGGTGGGTAGTGCTGTGGTTTTCTCTGTGTCTTGTTGACATAAATTACTCACTTTTATAGATCATTTGATATCTACATGCATTATCAGTGTACTTTGTTAGATTGAGACTAAATATTACACTTGAAGGGTATTTTTTTTTCTTCGTGGTCCATCAGGAAGTAACTTTTAGTATTTCTGAATGCTTTGTCAGGCTCTGGATTCTTGTTTTCTCTCAAATCAAAGTGCTGAGTGTCCTCAGCCTTTGCGCCTGCTCTGTGCATGCCACATCAAGCACAGCAGAGCTGTCTGAGATGCAAAGTAATACAGTTGCCAGAAGGAATATGATGCTTGCTAAAGTCTCTAGGAAAGCCTTTTATCTCTGGCAAGTAAGTATTTTACATTAAATTACACATGATGGTAAAGCCACATATTTAAAGTGTAATAACACCCTCAAGAAATGTTTTCTTTGTTCAAGGTGTATTTTTAGCCCCTTCTGCCTGGTTTTAAAACAAAAAATACTTTTAAAGTTTGCACTTTTTAAAAAAACACTGTGATGTCAGCGTATGGAAATGAGTCTTTGCTCTTACTTGGATTTTGATTGTATATTAATGATGCTTGCCATTGAAGTCTTGAATAACATGAAAAGGAGAAGCTGCTGTTTTTCTGTGCAATAAATTGTTCTATAGGATCATAGTATAGTAAGCTTCTGAACGTGGTGTTGATTTAAAGTACGATTAGATTTAAATATATTTAAGAACCACTTACACAGTTTCTGTACACTTGTGTAATTTTGTTCTTGTTTCAGGTGATCGATGCCGTCTGCTTACAGAGCACACAGAAATAAATCGACACTTCGAACTCTCTCAAGCAGCTGAAAGGAGAAACATTATCCCAAGAATGAAGCAATAAAACATCTCTCTGCAGAACCGTATGATTGAAAACGCGGTCCAGCCCTCCTCTGCTGCCGGACATGCTTTTGTCCTCCTGCCTCACTCACCTGATGTTGCAGTAATACAGATGGATCATCGTAGAGAGACAGAAATGGAGTTACGAAGGTCCTCCAGCCCCGGCAAACTAAGCAAGAATGACATGGATACTGACAAGACCATGTGCCACAGCTGCTGCATCTGCGGTAAAAGTTTCCCTTTTCAGAGCTCCTTGTCGCAGCACATGAGGAAGCACACGGGCGAGAAGCCCTACAAATGCCCTTACTGTGATCACAGAGCTTCCCAAAAGGGCAACCTGAAGATCCACATCCGTAGTCACAGAACAGGCACTTTAAGTCAGGGACATGAGGTGGAGGTGGGAGAGGCGCAGCTGGGGGAGATGGGTGTTTCGGAGGGCCTTGGTGGGTGCACCAGCCCCACTAAAAGTACGTCTGCCTGCAACAAGATCTTGAACGGTACCGCTCAGGTAGATAGCAGCAAGATCTTGTTGAGAAGCAGCAAGAAGGAGGTCATAGAGGTGGTGCCAGCTGAGGAGGATGGCAAGCTGACCTCTTACCAGTGCACCTTCTGCAAAAACAAATTTGAAAGGAAGAAGGACTTGGAGCAGCACCTGCACCAGGTCCATAAACCGTTCAAGTGCAGGTTGTGTAGCTATATGACCCTAAGGGAGGAGACACTGTTAAACCATGTAGAGAAGGACCATATAACAGCTCAGGTCCCAAATGGGGAGGCCTATGCTGAGAACTGCAAGAGCGAGATGAATGCGGGAGAGTTTCCGTGCGAAGTCTGCGGTCAGACCTTTAGTCAAACCTGGTTCCTGAAAGCTCACATGAAGAAACACAGGGGGTCATTTGATCACGGGTGCCACATTTGTGGCAGGAGATTCAAAGAGCCCTGGTTTCTCAAAAACCACATGAAGTCGCACGGTCCCAAGGCCGGGAGCAAAAACAGACCAAAAAATGATTTGGAGCTCATAGCCACTATCAATGATGTGATACAGGAGGAGATGATTGTGACGGGCCTGTCTCTGTATGAAGTTTGCACCAAGTGTGGAAATCTGTTTACAAATATGGAAAGCCTGAAAGCGCATAATGCTGTTCACTACCGGGTGCAGCAGGCCAGCGCTGGAGGTAAAGCCGAGGGCTTAAGTGAAGGGAGCCTAAGCTCTTCAGTAACGAAGCAGTTTTTCTTGCAGTGTCTCAATCTAAGGCCATCTGTAGGGCTGGATAGAGTTACAAGAGGACAGCCTGGGAAACGAGTAGCCGAGCTGGATCCGGTCAGTAGCTACCAAGCTTGGCAGCTGGCCACCAAAGGAAAAGTAGTAGAGCCCTCGGAGTATGTGAAGTATGTAGGATGGGACGAGGCCCTGGCTGATGCAGACGTGACTTACGACAAGGATAAGAGAGAGTATATCCTCGTCAACCAGGAGAAGCGCAAGCGAGACCAGGACTTGCCCAGCTCTTCCAGCAACCCCAAGAAGAAGAGCTGCACCAGTGGGCGCCTGGAGAAAACCAGCAGTGCTGCGCCAGGGGAGAGCTGTCCTCTCGCCCAGGGGGACCTGGACTACCGCCCTGCCTCACGGCAGAGCCGGCGGGCCAACCAGAACAAGTCCACCGAGTGCTTTGAGTGCGGCAAGATCTTCCGCACCTACCACCAAATGGTGCTACACTCCCGGGTGCACCGCAAGGAGCGGAGGAGCTGCAGCGAGGGCGGGACGGCTGCCCAGCCTGACCGCTATGGCTCCAGCGGCGAGGAAGGGGACTCGGGGTCCGTCAGTGGGCCCAGCACCCCTGGCTCTGCATCTGCCCCGGAGGATTCGGCCACCTCTGGCCTTGGGGAGGAGGGAGCCGAGGAGAGCTCGGAGGAGGGAGTAGCCAACCCCGCACTAGGTAAGGTTGCTCCCAGCCTTTCTCTGTTTGCTGTCGCTGGTCCCTGTGTCTCCTGGTGTGGGGCTCGGGGATGAGCGATGGGAGGGTTGGGCGAAAGCACATGAGAGGTTTAAAGGTGACGTGGATGTGGTCCTGTGCCTGCTGAGCGCTGCTGCTTGTCTCGGCATGGCAACTCGTCATCATTTCTGATGCAGGTAATAAAAGCAAGGTCAGAGGACGTCTTGATAAGAAGCGGGTGAACTTGCACTTTGGTGAAGGACACCTGAGAAGTATCTTAATTGCCTATAGCAGTGGTGTAGGGTAGAATAGTGTCTTCCCTGGACATTTTGGGGTTTTTCCCCAATTAATGTGCACTGTTCTGCCTGTAGCGTGCAGGTGTAGCAGGGCCACAGCCCATGTGGTGTAGCCCCGAAGCGTGTAAACTTGTTAATCGCCGGTATGAGACGCGTCTCTCTCCTCTTCTCTGCTTGGTTTCCCAAATTGTGTTTATAGCTCCAAAGGCTATAATTAATCTCTCTGGATTAAAGCAGTCCTTTGAGCCCAACACCACTAAATGGAACAAATTATTCTCCAAATAGCAGTAAAGTAAATATTTAAAAGAATACCATTAAGCACTTTTGTATCTCTCCTTTTTAAAATCTATTTTATTTTTGTTGTTCACCATTCGTTGTTTATAATACCCTTTTAGAAATGAGATTAACCATTCTTTCTGTACTAGCCTTGCACTGTCTTTTTGTCTTCTGTTTGGTGAACAATAATGTTTTCCTCTCATTTTCTTTCTTTTTTTTTTTTTTGAGAAACATAGTTATCTGTAGAGTTAAACTCTTATTTTCAAGCCCATCACAGATGATGTAATCTGCACCATTGTGGAAAAGAGTGGGTTTATTCAATTAGCTGTGTTCTTTCAGGATTTTGTATAATGTTGCGCTTTCTCCTGGCTACAGACCCTGCAGCAGCAAAGCAAAATTTTCCAGGATTGTGTATTAATAATTACATGTTTTTGGTAAAGTTTTGAAGCCATGCTGGATATATATATATTTGTCATTAAGCTTCTTTCATAAATGTCCCATGGTTTTAGGACAACTAAAGTTGGGGCCAGCACTGCTTGGCAAATATAACTTTCAAAATGTAAAACGAAAAGGGAAGAGAGCTCCAAAAGACTGAAACTGTAAAAAATTAAACCCATCTGCTTCTCCTTAAACTTACAAGAACAGTCCTAAACTTGATTTTGCTACAACTTGGATCATATCCCCGATGGACAAATTGGGTGCGCACTAGAAGAGAAATGTAAATTAAACCAAGAACTCCACTTTTCTCCCTTTTTTTTTTTTTAGTGCTTTGTTGCTCTTTCCGTAAACCACAATTCCAAAAAGTCCTAGCAACGAGCTGACTTAAATATTTTCACTATGATTACTTGACCATTTAAAAGACTCGAAATTTGACTTTCCTGTCTGCTGTTGGAATTTGGATGCTTGAAGTTCCTTATGGGAGCATACGTAGCTGCTTTTTGTGAAAATCCCGTCATCTGCTGCCTTGGTACAGTTGACTCAAGATGCAGTGATAAAACTGCAGCTTTGTCTGGAGCTAAATGGGCTGCCGTGTTTTACCAGGGTAATGTACAGTGCCTTTATGGAAACTGCTCTGATGGAAAACCATCTCTCTGGAGATGGGCTGAAAACACTGAAACACTTTTTCACATGATGTTTGAGTAGGAAAGCTGTTCTTATGCGCTGTATTAAGCACTTCATTTCTAACAAGAGGAGCCACCTCATCTCCTTGCTTGTCCTATTTCTTGCTTCAGTTTAAGCTTTGAGTCCTTACAGGAGTGAAAGGTGAGAGTTTGAGTCATTCAGTGGTTTCTGTCACAGGAATTAAGGTGACTGCCTTAGCTGATGTCACTACCCAGCACCCAGAAACTCATTTCTTTGGGTGCTAAATTGATCTTTATCTACTTTAACTGTAAGAAAGCAGCAAACTGATGCACCTAAAAAGGAGCATCTTGGAAAAGGGATCTGTTTGCACTGATGAGCTGGGAGGGTGGCTGCAGCATTTTCTGTGGATGTGCTAATGTCACAGCTGAAGAGCTATGAAGTGTATAATTGGTTAGTAAGAAACATTTTAAACTTATGGTCAAGAGAAATGTTACCCTTGCTTCTTAATAGAGTTTATTTAAGTAAAATCACTGTGTTTAATGAAGTGAATTTTTTTTTTATAAATGATAAAGATTTTTTTTGATTCAAAAGAAATGTTTTTAGTTGCCTGAGGGAGTTTTGTTTCTTAAGGAATTTTCATAGGTCAGTGTTTAAGACTTTAAACTTCTCAATTTTCTCTTTTTGGTAGGCTGATTTTCTGAAAATGCCCTTGTATTTTTTTTTCCTAAGGGACTGGGGTCTTTCTGTCCATCAGGCTGTAGGATTAGTTTTACTCTTCTACAGGTTGCTGCACTAACTCAAGAGGCTTTCTCTCCCTTCGCTATGGATGGAAACTTAAGGCCTACAAAATATAGGCCAAATTCCGCCCTTATGTATGCCTCTGCTAAAATCAGGTGTTCTGGTATGGCCTTGAAACACATTTTGTTCTAGAAGTGCTGTGTTTTGCTATCCTCTGCTGCGGCTTTCTATAGTTATTCTTGCAGGTGACGCTTTTCTGTCAAGAGCTATGCTCCAGCCCCATAGACAACATTCCTCCCCGGTAGAGGTGGGGAAGCAGCGCTCTTGGTTCCTGTTCCTGATGTGCCTTCTACAGTTTTATTTTTACTCAGGCTGTGGTCAGGAAAATCTTGTGCTACTCATAAGATTACATATCTGTGGTTTTTTTTTTTTTACTTTAGTACCTTTACTGTTTTTCACTGCTTTGACACATTACTATGTTATCCTGGGTCAGAAAAGGGCCTTGAGACTGCCAAGTATTGAATGTTGTGGCCTTGGCTCAGCTGAAAGTATTTGTGCATTTATTCTTCATAATCTGTGTAGCCCTGTTGACACTCAGTGTCTTGTGGCAGGAAATCTGGGAATGCACCTGCGTGGTTACTTGGTGGTGAGGGTGACAGGGCTGAGAAGTAGTGATACACTTTATTGCAAGAAGAGTGGGAATTGAACCTTGCATGTGAAACGGGGTTGAGAGCCTCCAGGGTAGGCACTTCTTTGTTCTTAACACATTGATCATTTGTCTCTGCTGTCTATGGAGAGTAACATGATGATTTCTCAGGCAGGGTTGGTAGTGTTTGCAAACCCAGCTGACGTGAGCAGGCTAGCTGGTTACAAAGTGCTTTCCATCTTGTTGGCAGGAGGGTAAAAATCAGTTTCTAGAGTCACACATGTATTGTGTGATACCTGTGCTTAGTGTGACAGACATGGTGGGAGAGATGGACCAGGGCACACTTGCTCTGGTAAGAGCAGACTTGGAATATTTTTGAGGTCTTCTTGTCCCAGCCAAGTCTTTGTTTTTATTTGATGTTTAAGCCACTAACAACCTGTACCTGAATTTCCACCTGTTGCTCTGCACTTTCCCAACTTCAGACTTACTTATTTTAATTTTTAACTAAGAAGAACCCAAGAGCTATGACAGAGAGTATGGGGGAATCATGCATGTGTTGATAATAATGGAAGGGAAAATACTCCTTATTCTTTCAGCTTCTCAAGTAAACTGTGGTTTTAGGTATGCTGAAGACATAATTCAGCTTGTGTGCATTCAGTGGTTAGTATTTTTAAGGCTTGCCATTGTCTCAATGTGTTTTATCAGAGAACATGTTACAGTTTGTTATATTAGGCACTATGAACTATTTCAGTCCTGAAATGAAGAAGGAAGTATAATTTTTGAGGCTGTGACTGCTGCTGGCGGGTGGAAAGATGAAGACAAGAAGTGAAAATGACTTAAATATCTCTTGGTGCTCAGCAAACACATAGTAAAAAGCACAGGCCTGTGATACCCCAGTCAGTAAGAGAGTGCCGTAGAGATATGTTTTCTTGCATGTAAGTGCCAGACTGGGCAGGAAGTGGATGTTAAATGCTTAAAAAAATAAAAAAAATTTATAGGAATAAAGGAGAGGACTCCTGCTTCTAGGCTGACCTTGTCAGGGGAGGACATCAGGGAAAGGAGAGGGTCTTACACTTCTGAATGCTGCTTCCAGTGAAAAGCATCTTATCCATTTTGTTTCTTTTATCTCCTGCCTCTTCTTTCCCTTCTTTTTTTTTTTTTTTTTTTTTTTTCCCCATCAGTCAATACATGCAGTTTTTATTATGCTGGCTAATGCCGGAAAGGGCTGATGATGAATGGGAACTGTTGGACTAGGCCCTCTACAAATGCACCTTTAGGCTCAAAGAGCTTGTAGTCTGTCTGGATGAGGTGAGCACAAGTTGTTAGACTGTACAACATATAAAAAAAAAACCTCAGCAAACAGTGAATGCAAAACGGCACTGAGTGCACCCTCAGTAAGTTTGCTGAGGACACCAAGCTGTGTGGTGCCGTGGACTCACTTGAGGGAAGAGATGCCATCCAGAGGGACCTTGACAGGCTTGAGAAATGGGCCAGTGCAAACTGCATGAGCTTCAACAAGTCAAAATGCAAGGTCCTGCACCTGGGCCGGGCCAGTCCTAAGCACAAATACAAACTGGGCACAGAGCGAGTTGAGAGGAGCCCTGAAGAGAAGAATTTGAGGCTGTTGATAGATGAGAAGCTCAACATGAGCCGGCAGTGCGCTCATGCAACCCAGAAGGCCAACCGCATCCTGGGATGTATCAAGAGAAGCGTGGTCAGCAGGTCAAGAGAGGTGATTCTCCCCCTTTACTCTGCTCTTGTGAGACCCCACCTCGAATACTGCGTCCAGTTCTTGTGTCCCCACCATAAGAAGGACATAGATCTGTTGCAGCATGTTCAGAATAGGGCCACAAAGATGATCCAGGGGCTGGAGCACCTCTGCT
>NW_009713972.1:9219-23042 GCF_000703405.1 Apaloderma vittatum | reverse complement strand
AGTTGGATGGAGCCTTGAGTAGCCTGATCTAGTTGAGAGGCGTCCCTGCTCATGACAGGGAGATTGGACTGGATGATCTTTAAGGTCCCTTCCAGCCTAAGCCATTCTATGATTCTATGAAAACAGGGGTGCGTGGCCGCATTCATTGCGTATCGGGAATGACCGATGGTGTGGTAGGACTTGTTGAGGAGATGATGAGCTCCATGAAGAGGCAAGACAAGAGGTGTGAGTAGCGTACAGGGAGGAGAGAAAGGAGAATGGGAGAAGGCAGAAGAGGAACAGGACCTTGGTGAAGGGAGCTGTGCCATGGGATATGAGGCTTTCAAAGAGGAGGGAGGGCTGAAAAGAGGTGTGTCATGGTGCTGGGATTCAGACCTTCCATTGAGGGTCTTGCACTGAAGCTGTGAGGGCTCGTGGTGCCTGCACTCGGAGGTAGGCAACCCCAAGAGCATTTCCCTCTGAAATGTCTGGAGCAGTCACACAAATGGGAAACAGCAGCAGGAGCTTGCCTTATCCACACCTGCTAGTAGAGCCACAAGCTTGTTGTTATCAATCTGCTAAAAAGTCTGAACCCTCATCTCCTTCCTTGGTTATAACTGAAGAAAAAAACCCAAACCAAAACAAAAAAAAAATTAATCAAACATAACAAAACCACCAAAAATGGAAGAGCAGTGCCTCATTTTGGATCACTTTGTGTTCTGTTGAATTTTAAAAACTCTTAGAAATCCATAGCTAGACACTGGTTTTAGTATCTTTATTAATAATTGAAGCAATTCACAGGCAGCTGTCTCTTCTTATAGGTTATATGAACTGGGAGATGTAACACGTGACATTTATCCTAGGGATTTTATAGAAAAATCCGACATGTAAATTGGAATGCTTGAGGAGAAACATAATGACATTAGTAAGTTTTGTGAAAGAAGAAGAGTAGGAGAGATTGAAGCGTAAGTTTGGACTTTGTTTCGCTTAGGTATAAATTATAACAAATCTGAGAGCTGGAACTTTAGTGAAAAGTGCCTGATTTCATAAGGCTTTTGATTTAAAGAAAATCACAAGTAAAAATTGTCCAGTTAAATGGCAAGGCTGTAATTTGGGGGAGGAAAGGAATAGTAAAAATAAAACAAGCTAAGCAAATGAAAATAGAAAAATACGAGTGTATAGTAAGTCCAGAGAAGAAAGAGTCCTAGTAAGTGTTTTCTGTTGCCAAAGTGAGTACGGGAAACATAGCTACCAGTATCCAGTACCAGCACTTCATTGTTGTGCTTATATTAAAAAAATGTTCCTCTGTGTGCAAGGGCCGTCTTCTCCACTATTTAAAAATCAAACATTTTTACTATATATCTTAATCAAATAATTACACTTTAATACTTCTCATGCCAGACTCTCCCATACTGTAAATCCCACAGTATCATGCTACTGAAGGCAGTGCTGCTGGAGCATTTTACACCAAAATAAGATAGGTGTGTACAGCCTCAAGTATATTGAAGTTATTTGGTATATTTATTTTGCAGAATTAGCATGCAACAACCTGGAGCATGTCTCGGTGCTGGACAATTGGTAACCACTGCCACAGGCTTCCAAGAAATGAGGTAGCTTCAAGGAAGAACAGTGTCTCAGTGGCTTCTGTTAGATCTCTGCCACAGAGATAAAAACGTTACACTGTGGTTGCATACTTCTCCAGTTAATTTTGGCAATGCTGAGGAGTGGTTGTTAGAATATAAACCCCCCTCAGCTTTACAACTCAAACTAATTGTTTACATTGTTGATGCCAGTGGGATTACTGCCAGGACTTCCAAACACACAAGGTGATGATTCAAATCATGGGGGAAGTTGGGCAGAGTAAAGAACCAACCATGCGCTTGCAGAAGTGAGCTCCATTAGGCGTGGTTTGGGACTTTGCAAAGTTCAAATTGTTCCTTAAAGCAAATTTGGTAGATCAGTACTAGATCAGTTACCTAGTTTGAACGTGTTTAATAATATCATTCAGAAATTTCTCTTTTATGTCTGCCTTGCTGTACCTGATGTGCATAGCAAAGCCAACTTGCAGTGTGGTGTGTTCTTATGATCTGAAGTTCCTCTGCAAAGCACTGAAGTTAAAGCATCATTTTTGATTGGTATAAACCTGCATGTATCTCCACAGCAATACTTTGTTACCTCTTCATTCCCTCTTTCATGCTTCTCAGGAATGCAGAGGATGTCTCCTATGTGTTATTTTTTTTAATATATATATATTCCTGTGGTGCTGCCATCAGCAACAGATTTTTTTCTTTCATATATCTTTAACTGTGGGTTGATGTGAATGGGAAGAACTGAGTGAACAGAACAAACCAGAAATTATGCTGCTCATCCCAAGGAAATGGGTCAGAAGAACAGTTTCAGCAGCTGGAATCACTGAAGTGTGTGTCAAAGAGCGAGGAAGAAAGCAGAGCCATAGCACATCTAGAGGTGTGGTGAAAACTTCCCTTGGCACATGTACCTCCACGTATGTGAAGTTGCTTGGGTCTTCTTTATTTTAGGCTGATGGTGGGAGCTGTGCTTCAAGAAGCTCAGGCAAAAAGTGTTTTGACTGGAACAGGGCAGCAATGCTTTGGGATAATGCAGTCTGTACCCCTTAATGCTATACATTACCCTGACATCATACCAACTAAGAAATGTTTAACAATTGCCCTGTAGGCATCTTGGGCAATTTCCACTGTGTTCCTGATTACCACGCTGTGCGTTACTTGATCCTATTTTACTCAGTCTCATTTAATGTGGGTGGCCAGCATGAGTGTTAAACAGTAATTCAAGTTCCTCTCTCAACAGGGCAGGGTGATGAGGAACAGATAACACACAGTCAGCTCAAGTCAGAACTAAGGCTTGTTGGCTGAGCTTGAGATACTTCAGTAGATGAATGAATTCTTGTGACAGAGATTGCCTTCGTTGTTGCTTTGAGAGAAATTTTTTTGCAGCATTTTGAAGTTGTTAATCCAAAGTTGTTGTGCTGCTTTTATTCCTCACAAATGTTTCACTGGGGGTCTTGTTTAAGCACTGAAGAATTTTGTACGGGATATTTTGATACAACATGTCAGGTACTTCTGCTGTGTTTAGATTTAATTGTTAGTGTTCCTTTTCTGCAGTTTACCATATACAATAACAAGACACAATTAGAAGTATTGTTTAGGCAGGTGATTGTAGCTGTAGGTCTGTGATAAGAGTGACAAAAGCATAGCTCAGGATGGAAGAAAATCAATACCAAGATGTTGAGGGAGAGAGATAGGTTTACCTTGCCTTTATTTTATCAGTTAGAAAGCGAGGAAGAGAGTGTGGTTTCTTCAGGGTACATGATGGAAAGATAAGCTTTGCCCTGAACCTTATTTAAGATGTGCAAAGCAATATTAGTTCTTCGTACTTCTGCAGCTTTTGGAAATACTGTCATGAGCTGCTTCTAAGGATTGTTTGTGTCTGTTTAGTCCTTCCTGATTTGCCAGTCTCCTTTCCATACTTAATCAAACACTAGCATTTAAGAAAAAATAAAATTTCAAGGGTGTGGAAACCTATTAACCATCTTGATTTCAGTTTGTGCATTCAAAAATATCCCTTTATGTTTGATTGCACATGGGTTCCAGTTTTCAAAATAGACTTTTAGCTCTTCTTCTGCAAGAGACGTCTGCATATAGAGATGTGCACTTGGGAATCCAGCTGCACCGTAAATCAGCTTTATCAAAACCCTCACTTCTTGACACCTACCCTGGCCTTGCTGCCTTGTAAAAGCCAGTTTAGCAATTCTGGTATTTCTTAGTACTGGATGTTTCTATTACATCAAGCTATAGCTTGTGAAATACTGCTTTGTGACATTTATGGTCGTAAGATCACATTGTGTAGTGCTTTTATTATTTTCTAGCAGTTTCTGATTAGTGAGTGAGGACTCCCTTCCCCCTCCAGCTACTAAACAAGATTCAGGCAATGGAAATTGTAATGGTAGTGTTTTTAATCTGATTTCCAAATATTCCCGTGGCCCTGGTGTTTTGTGGGATTCTACTGATCTGTAAATGACTGCAAACAGGGACTTGTGTAGATGTCTTTGATGTTAAATCTTTTTGTTGCTCTTAACATTATTGTTCAGTTTCCCTTTCATTCATTTTAAACCCAGAGTCAGTTTTTCTTTGTTAATGTGTTAGGTTTGGCAGTAGATGCTCTCAGTGGATATGATGGGCTGAATTCTGAGGGAGTCGCAGGACTGCACAGGGTATAAAAGTAGTGCACGGTTTGGGCTAGTGTTGGTAGATAATTTCTTTTATGCAGGTGCATTTTGCAAATGCAAGTTTTACTAGGTCTCACTCGACTTCACTTTATTACTCTTTAGCCCAGTAGTCTCATTCAAGCACTGGATTGTTTTAATTTCAATGGGCCTGGCTGTGGTACCAGTCATACCAGTCAAAGTCAAGAGCAACTTTGCTGTAGTCAGGGGAACTTTTTACAGTGGGAGCATCAATAACTTTTTTTTTTATTCTCCGTTTTCTTTTGATTGCCTACAAGATTTGTCGTCAGTGAACCTGGATTTTAGGGAGATGAAAGGGATATAGTGAATTTTATGGAAACTGTGGTAGAAAACTTTGAGTTTTCATTATAATTTTCAATGCCCTGGTTTTTTGAATCCTTGTTGCTCGTGGTGTGTGACTGCTGCTGTGCCATATTTTGTGACTGCTATCTAGACATTATTTTAAATGCCTGGAATGGATTTGTAAATATGTAGGGAACCTATTTTCATGGTGAATTTGTTTTCCTTGTTTATAGACCACATGAGTTTGAATGGGCAAACTGCTGAATGCTTTGGCCCTTATCCAGCAAAACTCCTAACTGCTGGCTTGATTTTAAGCATATGAGCAGTCAGGTTGGAATCTTTGTTAATGGCTTTGTTGAACCACTGGGCACCAAACAGCATGAGGTTAGAAGAGAATAGAGAAATCTTTCTTTTCTGTAATCAATGCCAGTGTAAATTGCATATCCTGAAATGTACTGTAGTGTACAGACTTGATGTGGGGTAAGTCCAGGGGAGGAGCAAGTTTCAGAATTGTCTTTTGTGGATGCTCTGTTAATGGATTCGGTTGCGCTTTAGTGATAGTGAGGGCAAAAATCCAACACGTGATCCTTTTAAAATGCAGAATCTCTATTGAGAAAGTGTCTGTGTGAAAGAGAAAAGTTACTCTCTCGATTGATGCTTATTGTAACTTGGATGTGGCTGCTCACTTAACACAGATTTAGAGCATGAGGTATGCCTCCTCATACAGGACCCAACGAAGGTTTGCCTTCCTGTGTTTTAGAGTTCTGTTTTCCAGGTTGTTAATCTCAAACCTCTGATATTACCTTATTATCTCTCTTACTTCAAAAAGCAGAAAAATAAATATCCAGTAAAATATTTTTTTGTTATGTCACAGCTGAAATTTTGGTCTTGTTTGGAAGCCATAAGTTAGGAGTAGTTACTCCAAGTCAAATCTCTTGGTTTTGTTTTGATTTTTTTTCTGGAAGAGTACAAAATCACTGATTTTTTTTTTTTTAAATGTATTTTTTTAAGACTGAATTTGGGCTTAGTTTGTAACATAAGACACTCCCAAACCTTGTGTTTCTTTGAGATAACAAATTCATCAGGCAGTTGAAGGCATCAGTTACACCTAACAGCACTTCAGAGGTGTGTGTTATCTCAGGATAGCATATGTCTTGTGCTGTCTTACTGCTTAAATGGCATTTGAGGCAAGCTGCTGTCAGCAAAAACTAAATATTTGGGGGGGTGGGGAAAAAAGCACAACCACAAGGGAAATATATGGCTTCTTTTGAAAATGGTGAACCTCAGGTCTGAACGACTTTTTCTTTTCCTCCCCTCTGTGAAACATTTTCTGTGTGTTTTAACAACAGAGGTTGCACACCAGTGTCACGATGGTGAAACACCGAGTGCGGTGAATTGGGCTGATGATGGGATGCGATAGAATTCTTATCCTTGGTGTACTCCAAGGTAGTGGAGCAGGTGCTGTGCTTGGTCTTTGACTTTTGCATGTTTTGCTCAGTGTGTAGCACCACTGAACTGAAGGTGTGTCCAGTTTTTCTGTGATTTAGCCTTTGTTCAGTAGGTAGTAAAGCCTGTTTTTACCAGATAATGAAGCAAACAGATCCTTCTCTTCCCTTAAAAGAGAATTCAGGAAGTACAGCTTACACTGCACATGGAAGGCATTAATCCTAAACCCCTTATAATACTTTGCAGAAGTTTCTTATACTTGCACATGCCTGTATCCACATGTACGGCAATTTCCCAGAAACGTTTTAACCTTAAGTGCTGTTGAAGCCTGGAGAAGCCTTAAAAAGAAAAAAAAATCAAACACAGAATGGCAAGTAAAGTCATAGGAGGAAAAAATTAATCTTTACTTGAATTGTTCTTGGACAAAAAAATGGGTGCATGTAAGTGAGGATCACTTCCTTGCTACTGTGGTGCTAAATATATTTAACAAGGAAGCCTCAGTGCGGGTGTTTGTGTGGAAATTCAAATTGGTCATTAGTTCATACACACAGATATGATACATTAGTTATAATTCAAACATAATCACTTCATTTCACAAGTGAAGTTGTTAGGGTTTTTTATCTCTGGTATTATCAGCATGCAAGTGCCTAATATTAAAGCTCATAATGGAAAAGAAGTGTTATTAATTCATAATGAAATTTTTATGTGCTAGTAAAGTTTTCTGCTAGACTGACCTTCCTTGGTCCGTTATATTAGAGTGAGTTGGGTTTTTTTTAAAAAAAAATCTTTTAGGTTATATTCAGTAAGTTGAAATACTGAGCTCACTCAGCCAAGGCGTCCTAGCAAGTACTCTTCATACAGTATTTACTCAAATTCCAGTTTTGCAGCTTTCTTTGAGGCCTTCAGAAGCCAAAAGGAAAGAAACATGATACCAGGGGAGATGAATGTTGGAATGGGCCAAAAACATAATGTAATTAAAAACTCCTTTAAGCTGCAAAAGATTTGAGAAAGGCAAGGCAAAATTTCAGAAAGTGAGTGAGTGTATGTAACAAATATAGATTAATATGTATAAATGGGAAAGGGCTGATGTGTTACTATTAGAGATGCATCCAGATGATGTAAGCAAATTCTTCTGGAAGCTCATTGATACTTCCAAGCAGACTTCTAATGCTGACAGCCCTCCAGAGATCCTTGTCCTCGCAGCGAGTGGAAAGCATGCAAAAGCACAAACCAGAAATGCGTTCTGCAATCATGGCCCTATCTGTGAATCTGCGTTCTAATGTGAATAGGTTTGGTCTGATGCACGGTATCGATAATATCATGCAGCATATACATTGTGAGATAACCGGTCTAGATTTCCCTTGCTGAGAGTCTGAATTTAGAGCAAGGCAAAGTGCCGTCTTCGAAGTATCTCAGTGGTGCTGTGGGCAAACCAGGCACAGGCCGGTGCTCCTGAGGGCTGGGTGCCATGGAACAGTGGACCAGACCTGGCTGGGGGCATTTCCCTCTTAGCCAGTTCGTTGTGACGATCACCCGGTTGGGAACCCGAAGGAAGTGGTTGAAGAATTTGTCTTGAAGGGGTTGATCTGGATTCAGGCTTTTGTCAGCGGTAAACCGTAGGTGGTTTATGTAGGAATGGTAGCAAATGAGAGCCTTAGGAGCAGCCGTGGAAAAAATCTTAATCAATAGCATAAGGAAGTAAGCTGGAGGTGAGGGTGCTGTGTTTGTGTAAGCAGTGTCGTGGTGTTAGATGATTTGTGGGAGGAGAGCCGTGGGGATGGCCAAGGCAGCACATGCCAGGGAGGTTGGTACGCTGCGGGGAGCCAGCCTGCACAGGCTCGCTTGGCACGGACTTGAAAAACGAGTATTGTTTAAAGGAAGGAAACGAGTGACCGCAGAGTACAGGTGGAGAGAAAGTGGAGCACCAGGGAAGGAGATGCTGAGGCTGAGCGTCACCCTCTTCATGTGAGGGCTGTCACACAAAGACATGCCGTGCACAGTGGCAGAGCAGGTGAAAGAAACACAGAAAAAAGTTTCTTTCAGGTCCTGAGAACAACAAAAACTGAAAGGGGGAGAAGTGATAACAGCGAAGCATACAGATGAAGGATTCTGTTTTAATACATTACATGTCTTAGCATTTCACCTGGTAAATCACAAGGACAGCTATATTCCTTTCTACCTTTTCTTCTGAGTGCTTGCGTGTCAGGAGGTAATCGTTATGTTTGGAGAAATACTTTAAAAGAAGACATTTGCAGTTCTTCTACATCTGTTTTGCTTTCCTGGTGTGCGGAGGAAAGTAGATATATATTTATCAAAAGTGGCATTGAACAGGAAGATTCAAAGTGATAAAGTGCTGGACTTTGAAAACATGACTGTTTTAACTGGTGTGGCTGGACCTCTTTGCTTGTCATTTCAAAGGCACTAAAGCCAGATATATAACTTGCCCCAGATGTTTAGATTCAGTGGAGCAGTCACACATGGGGTTTTGAACAAAGTTGCCTATACCCTAGTGATGGATATTTTATGAATAGTACTGTAATTCCAGGCACGTTTCTTTGCCTGTGTTTTCACACAAGTAACTTGGCACCCATGGCAAGCACTGTGTGTCAAACTAGCTTCAAAATCTTAAATGTGTTGTTTTCTTGTTACAGATACTTGAACGTACTCGTTATGTTTCTTCCCTTTAATGAAATTAACAGCTTGTTGAGAGCTAAGGTTGCACGTTGGATTCATAATCAGTTTTGCTTATACAGAGTATTTGATTTTCTGCCTGCCTTTCATTTTGAGGGCATTTATATAGTAACAGAGCTTCCATTAACTCCTGCTGTTTATTCTTTCCCCTTAAGCTATAGTCCTTTGTTGCGGCATCACAGTGTTGACCCTGGAACCAATTACTGTGCATAACAACCAGAAGATGATCAGGCTTATTCTGTAGCTGTTGTTTTCCACTAGTTTTGGTGTACATCAGTCTCTTGTAGTACACGGGGCAGTAGGATAGGTCTGTGTAAGAACTTTGTAACACCACCTGGCCAAAAACAACAGTAAAAGCAGTACGGGAGAAAAAAGGCTCCTTTGCCGATCATCTCTTGTTTTACAGTCCCGAGAGCACAGCTGGGAAGGTTGCAGCATTCTTCCTGCATTTGAGGAGTTGGGATGTTCTCCATTAGTTTTGATGTCTGTCTCTTCCCTGGAAGTGAGTGCATGTGCAAATGTGATACAGATGTTGTATGAAAGCTTAATTACTCCTCTCTTTACTTTAAGCTGTGGCGCTGCTCTGTTTTGACTCCCACCCCCCAGCCCAAAAGGCTTTTCCTGAGAAGAGAAGGGAGACCATTTTCCCATTCTTCCCTTACGCAGGGGTTAATTATATTCTGCACTGTGACTGTACCTCAGCAAAAGCTGAATGGAAAAACAAGACTCTTTTGACAAAAAGACGGAAGTTTCTAGGCTAGCTTAGATTTTCTGTTCTTTTTCAGGAATTAGGAGTCCTTACCAATTTCAGCCAAAAGAAGGAATCCCACCCTGAGATTACGTTTCATCTGTGTGCTCTGCTTCTGAGAGAGCTTAAAATCTCTCTATTTCCTCACATTTGGTTTCTGGTGTTTGACAGCAAGCTCGGTTAAATTGTCACAGGTGCAAGTGTAAACAGCTAGCAGGAACTGAAGAAACATGGGTAGTCCCACTTAGGAAATCCCCTAGTAGCTCGGTGCTCACTTGAAGCAGAAGACCAGAAATACAGTTAGTGGCAGTTAGAAAAAAGGAAGGAAAAAGAAATCCTAGCTCGTGAATCAAAGGGATATATTCTCTGCTCTTAGTTTCTGGGGTTGATGTGTTATTACAGCTCTTCTATCTTCTGTATCTGGACTCCTGAAACTCAAGAAGAAATTGCTTGATTATGCACTTAAAACTCTGGGGTGCCAGATATGCAGTCAGATCAGATGACTGTGTTTATTTTGCTGTATTTATGTATGCCTTTGTGCCTGTTGACTTTTCACGATCGCCAGTCTTTTCCCCTTTTATTTTTAAACACTCCCCCAATACAACAAAATGAAACAAGCCATTCTTTCAAGATCTCTGAGACCTGACTTGTTTATAATTTTAGATGAGACAAGAATAGTTTCATAATTTTCATGACCAAATGTAATACAGAAATTTTTTTAGTCACCTGAATTATGAGGTAATGAGGTTGTCAAAATCAGCTTCTAAGCTAACATGGCTGTAAGTTGTGTTTGTGGAAGAAGAATAATTGAGCAGACTGGAGGTAATTTTGGTGTGGGGTGTTTGTTGGTTTGGGGTTTTTTTTTGTCTTTTTTTTGGTCCCAGAAGTGGAGCTTCCTGTCTCTTTCTGGAAAAATTGACAACTTTTTTTTTTTTTTCCCCTAGCGTGTGTGGGGCTAGAAATATGTGAAATGCATTATGTCACATGTAGTTTAAAAGAAAAAATGATTGACCCCTTCTCCATCAGCTCTGTTGGTTAAAAATACTATTTTTTTTCTTTTTCCTTGGTTCTTCTATGGAAACAGCTTGCACATTCACAGAATATATAGATGATTTTTTTTTTTTCTAGTAGAAAGTAGCTGAGTGACAATGTCACCGAATCATTTCGAAGTCCCCAAGGGAAAAGTAAAAGACAACTTTAAACACGGCTCAAAACAGAGAGTTGAGTAGATAATGGTGTATCTATGAGAACTATGAAAGTGTTAATGACCAAGTTCTTCCAGCAGGATTTCCCACTGTGTGTTGCTATTTTCAAATGTACAGCTGTGTCTAATTATCTAAAGCTGCTGTACGGTGCAATTAATATTATGCATGCAAAGAGCCAGGTAGCAGGGCAGCCGCCCATGTTTGCGAACAAATAACCCGATGTGTGTGCAAAGCGTGTGTGCAAATGCAGGAGGAACAGATTTGGAGGGTCACAAACCTTTGCAAGCCCAGCTTGTGGGCCCATGTGGGCAAAGAGACGTGGAAGTCAGGTGAGGAAACAGCAGAAAGACAGGCTGGTGTTTAAAGTTCAGGGAAAGCGTTTGTAAATGTTCAAGCTGTACAGACAATCCAGCAAATGGTTACTGCAAAATAAGAGGCATTGTGACTTTTAAAGATTTCTGAACAGCTGATATCATGACCCTGTATTCGTTGTTATTTATGGAAATGTGTAACTTGCCAGACTTTGAAAATGGCTGCCTGCTTGTATATATATGATTTCTTAATTGCTTGTAAGTCAGCAGCTGCATTTGCACTGAAAGTTTAATAAAAATATAAAAGATGGGAAAGAAAACATCTATTTATTAATACCTAGATACGAAATTCTTTAAATACTTTAAGCATTCAAATAATTTATGCAAAACAAAAAGACTGGAAAAGCTTTCCCAAATAAATGACTATCATTAAAGCTGCTTTCCATATAAGGCTCACATTTCAGATCTAAGCCTAAAGTAAAAAACCACAGAAATGTACGATCATCACATATTAATAAATGACTGCCTTCTGATTGTGCAGTAATTTTACTAGGCTTTCTTTAAAGTGCAATTAATCTTTTTCCTATGTTACGAAGTTTGTTTGAGCTTTAGATCCTGTATTTTTCTCAGATGTTATAAGGCAAAGCAAAGCTTCATAATTGATTTACTGAATGTTGCTGTTTGTATTTGCCTTTCCATGTATAGGCCTTTTGACTTTGTAACTAGCTGAGGAATTGCATGGAAGCAACAGAGTTAGGTTAGTGATAAATTCTTTGAGTGCAATCAAAACTGTTTCTCGCTCTGTCTTCCCCTCTCGCCACCCTGCCACCACGCCAAGGGCTCAGCCAGTTTAACTGTAAATTTTTTTGTGAAAACTGCTCAGTCTCTTCAACTGTCTTGTCAGCAGAATTGTGTTTCAAACCCAGTTCAGCCACTTGCCTGGAAGTCCGTATCCATAAGCCTCAGGAGTGGAATCGCTGAGAATCTGACCCACGAAAAGCAACCACCGACTGTACGCATGCGAGGCGTCTACAGCCTGACAGCTACGCGCAAGCTGTTGGAAGAGAGCTTGGTGTGAGAAAAATATTTTAAAGTGAAGATGAGAGCGGGACCGGGATTTGTTGTTTATGTGAAGCATGAGAGCAGGAGTGCTGCTGTTTTGTCCAGGCTGTTAATTAATTTCTGGACAAAAAGTGGCACCATGGTGGTGGTGGAAATGATGAGTAGGAGGTTGTAAGGAGGCAAGTAGAAAACTGGTATTACTGACCTTGGCGTCCACAAGACCGAAGTATGCAGGCTCCAAAGTGCAGTCAAAATAGGCAGCATTTATCTCCCGGTAGGAAAAAGTGGAAATTTGAACAAAGCCTTCTTCAGGCCAGTTTCCTAACAGACTGAGTTGGAGGGAGAACAGCTTTTGGCAAGGGAAGTTTGAGTTTGTCAGAAAGACTGCAGCGCTTTTTTGCTTCTGTCAGACATAAGCCTAAGAACTGTGCTGTCTACAGAATATATAATACTAATTTGCCAAAGCCCAAACAGGTTTTATGACAATCCTTACACTTCCAGTATACTCTGGCCTGCCTTGTATGCAAAAGGAGCGCCTTAAGGCTGGTGTCTAGACAGGGCCTTGTGTTTCAGCAAAAGGAATTACAAGCAGGCTCTGATGTCCTTAATTTTGCAGAGATATCTTCTTTTTGACTACCTGTGTCTCATAAGTAAGGGAAAAATGTTAACGTCTCTTGTTTTCTCCTGGGATGTGTGAAAATAAGGAAGGTGTTTCAGGTGTTGCTCGTCAAAGGATGTTCTATACTGTGACTTGTTCTGAGCCGCTGCTGTAAGGAGTAAACAGTGGGGCTGCTGTTCTTAGACAATCTCATTCAATGGCTCAGGCTGTCATTCTACTAAAGGATTATTCTGACATTATAAACCACACAAAGGCAGCTCAGTGAGCTTGACCTTCTTAAATCTGAGATGAAATTACGATCTGTTTTGCACCCTGCAGTATGGACTCAGAGAGGTTGAGATGTGTTTCTTTAGTTCGGTCGTGGTGAACTGTAAATAGATTGCCTTATCTTACAAGGCAGTAGTTAGTAGGGCTGTCAGTAGTTACCAGATTCTTACCTTACTTTGAGTTTCAAAGGTGTGCTGACATTTGCTACCACTGGAAATAATGGCATTGGTGGAATAAGTTACTTGGGTAACGGCTGTGTCAGGATTAATATAGTGTAGGTTGTGTTGCAAGTCTCAGTTCCTCAGGGATCCAGTGTGGTTTGTAAATACCTATTCCTGGTTCATTATTTACTAATTTCAGAAGTAACATCAAAACTTGGTCCATAGTGATAATACTCTTTATTCTGTGGTTGTAGTTCAAACTCACTTTATCAGGAAGACACGTACTAGATGCTCAGTGCAAAGTATGTAAGGGGATGTAAGGCAAATGCACTTTTCAGCCTTCAACTCAAACAAACAACTTTTAAGAGATTTAAGAGTGAAACATTAAGTTCAGTTTTATCTGGTGTATTTTATTCATGATAGTAAACTGTGCAAAATAGGTAGACGTGAAAAGCTGTTTTGCTGCTTCACAAAAGGTGATACCCTGGGTCTCAGAAAAATTCAGCTTTTGTTTTTGAATAATCTGCGTTCCCTCATCACTGGTGGCATCATTGAAAGCAGTTCCCTATGGTGCCTTTTCATCCTTCATCTGCAGTGGTCTTTGCTGTTGGTGAACAGCAGGTTTAGAGTTTTGAATAATAGGCTGGGACTGAAATGGATAACCTCTATCAGTTATTCGTGATAGATCTCAGAGTAGCCAGTGTACAGCACTGACAACATTCATACCTTTCTACTGTAATATGAACTGTAAACGACACAGTGATTGATAG
>NW_009713972.1:311-9187 GCF_000703405.1 Apaloderma vittatum | reverse complement strand
GAGTTCTGTAAGCTGTTTTTCATTGCTTATGCCATGGAGCCACTGGGTTTTTTAAAACTCTATCTGTTATAGAGCTGGGAGAAGCTCTGAATTTACTGCTTATTATCTGTCTGTGTTCTTTGGACCAAGTCTTCTTCCTTTGAGGTTAATAGTTGTATCATCAGTGACTTAGCAGGATCATAACAGGCTTCTTACACATATTTACAATAATATTAGTCGAATGAAAAAATGCCATTGGGTGATTTTGTATTGTGGCCGATGGTGAGTAGACATGAGTAGAGCTGTGGGAAGTTCTCAACATTAGAGAAAAGAAGGGATGCTTGCCCTTTGCTCATGGCCTGTGTCTGTTTGCCTGGTAGGTTAGTCCAAAAAAAAAAAAAAAGGATTGAAACAATGTGAGGATTGAGGTGTTTTGCTTCATAACAGTATGCATCCAGGAATTCCATTGTATAATAGTAGACAACATATGCTGTGAAGAGCCTCAGGTGCAAATTTACTATTATGGAATAAGCTGAAGTTTTGAGAGCATTTAAATCAGTTTACTCAGTGTCCTACTGGAGTAGTACTTTCTGAAGTCCAATTTGAGAAAAAGCTATTTAATTTTGCATTTGTGTGGCTCACAGAGTACATTCCTTTTGAGCACAATAATTTTTTTTGCTAATTTGTTTGAAAATGTGCTGTAGGTACAGATCTACAGAGACTTAGTTCCGTGTTTGAATACTCTGCTTACCTGGAGTTCACACATATTTAATAAAATTCAGCCAGACTTGGGAGAAACCAACACTGGTCCCTGTACTGGAACAGAAAGGAATGGGAGGGAGTCCTAATCTGTGACAGTAGTTAAAAGTAACCCACATCTGGAAGATGAGCAGGAAACATCTTTATTGCAGGAGACCTAGAGGCATTCTGTTGCAGGCTCTGCCAGCAGAATTGTCTGTGTTAGGCTTTGTAGCTGTGTCACCCCCTGACCAGTATAGGTGTGGTGGAAGAGACCCCAAGTGTAGATGGAACAGTGTCAACTGAGTAGCACTTTTAACTAGGTTTTGGGTAGAGGAAGCGGGTTTGGACTGTAATGACAAAAATAGCAGCCTTGCTGGGATATCCACATCCACGCTGGCAGTTCTGTGGGTGTCTGGTTTTGGCTTCTCGCAGTGATACCACGGCTGCACTCCTCAACAGACGTGTGGTGCAGGGCTTCTTGGTGAGCAATGACGGGGACAGTGGTGGCTTGCGTTTTAGTAACAGCTACGCCACAACTCCGTTGCGGGCAAGGGTGCTGTGGTACTTGGCATTTGCGCAAGCAGGGAACGAAAAGTGTTTGGAAACCCTGCCACCTCTGCTCACAAGGTCACTTCAGTTACATGCGTTAAACCAGGAAATCTCTTCTCCTGAGTTTCATTCCAGGCTTTTGCTGTATGCTCTGTAGGCTTTCGGGAGGCTGAACCCGATGTGTTGGATTACTGAGCAGTCCTGCCTGCACACCTGAATCCTGATCCAGCTGCTGTGCCTCCCCCAGCAGCCCTGGAGCAGCAGGCACTTCTCCCGGTGAAATGCTGTTCCTCATCCTCTGTTCCCTTGTATCCGTGGTGAGCCTTTAGTGTAGCTGAAAGTAGGGCTGTTCTCCACTCACCAGTCCACCTTAACAGAGCGTTAGTGGCCAACATATTTTGTTGATCAGTGTGATTCCAACTCTGCAGTAATATGTAGACTAACCAGATGGAGGCTTGTACCTCTTGTGATTGTAAAATTAACCAGAATCATTGATAGTTATGAGAGTGATGACGGAAACCCAGGCGCTGTCAGAACGATGTGCTTTGAGGCATACTTAATTCTGTTAGGGCAATATTTTGTGTCGATGCATGCTCAGTACACAATTCAGCAGCACGGCAAAGCGCATCCGCCTCACACTCATCAGCTGTGAGGGTGGATAAGGGATGAGGACTAATCACTGCTGAATTTGACTCAGCAAAGAAGGAGCAAGTCTGACTGCATGCAGTGGAGAATCCAGTAACTTCTAGTCACAGGTCCAGGTGTCTCTATTTTTAGATTTTGTTTGTTTGGGGTTTTTAATAGGTCAAAAAATAGGATTTTCCAACTTTTGGAACAAAATCAAGTTTTTAAACTGGAATTTACTATGAGAACTTACAGGGAATCAGTGAGAAATTTGCAAAAAACAGCTGGAAGTCACAGCAGAGAAGGCAGTGCCATCTCTATTCTCTTTCTGCCACACAGCCCAGAGATGTACTGTAGATAGATCCCTGTTCATTTACATCGGTGACTAAAGGACCTATTTAAATGAATGAACTCCATGAATTAAAAAGTGCAGGGGGGGGAAGAAACTTGCATTACAAAAGGTACTTTGTTCTTAGATGTCGAGAGTAAGAGTTTGGTTTGCTATTTCATAACATAGTGCTGACTGCTGTTTGCTGTATTTCGTAATATACCCCAAGTAACATGAGATCACACCACAGTTTTGCTGTTAAATGGTTATTCAGACGTGTTGCTCTACCAGCAGATTTTTGCTTGCATGTGAATTATTAGGGTTTGAATTAGCAAAATGTGGATTAGCAAAGTTTTTGCTTCACTAGTGGTAGAGCAGGCACTTTAGCCATTTGATGGTCAGCTATAGTCGTTCTGTGTTTGACCTTCTCAAAATAATGCCTGCTAGCGCCTCTGTAATTAAACATCTGTCAGGGTTTTCAACATGCCCTATGGGTTTTCTTTTCAGGGACTGGGGAGCAAGCCCCTGCATTTAGGGGGGAAAAATAGTGCGTGTAACAGCAAAATGGATTTTGGCCCGTTTCGCAGGAGGGCAGACTTAGGAGATCAGCAGCTTTCTTCTCCATTTTGGCTGATGTAAATAAGCAGCAAATTTATTGAGACATCCGGCGCAAAACTGGTGTGAGAACAGAACTTTGGGCCTCGTGTGGCAGCTTGAGCAGATGGGTGCTCTTTACTATTTCTTAAAAACTGAAATGACAGGGAGAGTAGGGTTTTAAAATCACAGCTTCTGTTGCATGCATTAATTAAAGGGTTTTAGTGTAATAATTTTATCTTATTGTTCTAAAGCGTATGGTCAGCTACTTTCAATTTTTAAAAGTACTCAGCCCTTCTCTGGGAGCCACGGCTGTTTGTTCAGTTAAATTCCTTCTGATGAAAGCTCCCTGAATAGTCATTGCCTTCATATACCGAGACCAGCTCTGTTTTCTCTATGCTACGCTGATAATGGAGTCACTGGGAGATTTCTGAATTACAAGTTCTAACTGAAGTTACAGCGCTTCAGGGATTCTTTGCTGCTCAGCACAGTCTGATGTGCCTCAGAGTACTGTTGGAGCACTTGGGGCAGTGGCTCCTACATTTCTATTCTTGACTTGTTTTGCTCACAGGGAAAGCATTGTAGCAATTTTTGTTATTTTCTATCAGGTCCAAAATATTATCCTATCTTTTAATACACAAAGAAGTTGGAACTCAACCTCTGCAGTGATCTAGCAGTACTAGCATTTAATTTTATTTTTTTTAGATATGCCTGTGATAGCCTGTCCTTTATTACTTTTTCCCTGCAAAATGTGAAACTACAGATTTTAAAAATCTGAAAATAGCATGCATTGAGAGTGCTGATTTAGCAACCTCAGACAGGAGAGGTGGGCCTTCTCTGGAGTCTTAAACTGATGGACTGTAATAACGTGACTTAAAGAAAAAGGCCCTTACTGTGACTGTTGTGTAGTTTTATTTAAACATGTCAGCCCTATGGATGCTGTGGATTTCTTACTGGTTTTGCTTCTTCCAGCAAAACTTGACATTGCCTGGAAGAGCAGATGTTTGTGGAATGAACTCCTTCTGGAGAATTAACTAAGGAGGTCGAGCTTTCTTCATTCTTTCAAAGCTTGTATCCCGAGGCTGCAGTGTGGTGTCGGGGCTCTTCCTTGGCAGTGCTTGATAGACGGGTAGGTTAAGACTGGGTGAAGACCTGTAACTGTCTGCCAAGCTGCTGATACAGCGCTGGTGTTGAGCGAGGGAGAGGGGAAGAGCTGCCAGTCCAACAGCTTTCCTGTTTTTCCTTTGAACTGATGATCAGGAGATGTGGTGGAGATGGCATCCACTTCCAGCAATTTGTGGGAGAGCCTGTCCTGGTATCGTTTCAGTGAGTGGGTCAGCAGAGGTGATTTATCTTTTCCATCTCTGGCTGGCATCACCTGGTAAACACAGGCTGTGCATCTGGGATATGCAGATATTGTCATCAGCTCCGAGATTGACTTAGCGATGAGTAGTAAAATGATGATGAGCACAAGCTGTGTGTCTCTTTCCTTCTGTTTTCTGGGGATTTTGAATTTGTTTTTTTGGCCAAGCTGGGAAGTGCTGCTCCCAGCAGTTGGGAACAGCACCTCGCAGGAGCTGGGTTGTTCCTCGCCTTGCTCAGTGTTACATCTCCCTCTAACAAGCTATTAAGCCGTTAGGGCAGGCTGATCTATCTTTAGACTGTATTGACCCGTTGTCACCCTGAGTCTTCATGTCTTAGAGGCGGACGGGCCACACAAAGTAAGGGATTTCTTAGATCCTCTTACATGCAGGAAGGAGCTTGCTAGAAAAGGTAGGTTGGCACCCACCCTCAACAAGACAGTCACAGTAAAGGGGCTGTTGATAGTGGTTTTTTTCTGGCTTTAGGGGAATGGAAAACCTCCTTGGAGGGTGTGAGAGGTGAGACTTGTTGGGAGGTGGATCTTCATTTTGAGGGTGCCAGCCATCCCTTGCACAGAGGGATTCTGCAGGATGGAGGAAACTTTAATCAGCAAGGATTTGGGTTTGTGGCACAGAGAGAGAAACTCTTTACAAGCCCTCCTGGTGCCTTTCAACTTGGATTATAGAACCTGTCAGCCTAGAATTTGGAGGCAACTTTAACTGAGCTTATGCTCATACATTGAATTTCTTATACTTAATTTTTAAATGAAGGCTAGAAAAATTTCATGAAAGCTACTTAAAATAAGTCGAAGATTCAAATATGCATATTTTGAAAGTGCTGTTTTGTAGCCGTGTGATATTGTAATGTTTAAATCTCTGCTTTTCACAGAAAATAATTCATGTCTTCTGATATAGTAAGGTTGTTGGACAAAGTATTGCTTTGGTTTTTGTAATTTTTTTCAGCCTAGTAACAAGATCACTCAGTAACCTCGATAATTAGGTTAAATAGCAACAATGTCTATTAAAAATTTAGTTTTATATTCTTCACATTACAGCTTATGTTTTTTACCAAAAGAAGTGGATCAATTTTGAACCAAAATAGGATATGCATAAAAAATTCAGGTCCATTTTAAAGGCACTTCGCATTGTAAATACAGGAGTAAAACACTGCAGTCGCAATGCATTTTTAAGGTAGACTGAATGAAGAGTTTTTCGCAAGAGCTGCTATGGTGCTTGCACTTCCGATTTGTCTGGAAACAAGGATTGTATTTTACTGCAATATTAAAAGTAGCTCCATAGTCTTAAATGTTTTTAAACAGTTTCTGTTGATAAAGTTCCCCAGATAAAAAGTTCTGCTTCATTTCAAAGTCCAAAACTAAGCAGCAAGAAGACATCCAGCACAATAGAAGTGCTGGTAATATTCAGCCACGTTAAATTCCTGATAGTTTAACTGAAATCTGAATTTTATGTTTAGGTTGAGCATGAATTTCTTGGGCAAGAGTTCCTGCCTAAAGAAAGTGTTTTCACTTTCCACGAGCACAAATATAATGCACTGAAAGTATAAAGAAACTTGAGAAAAAAACTCAAGTGGGATTTGGAGATGTTGGAGGAAGGAGAAAGACAAAGAGAATGTAGGGTGCTATTTGGTTTAAAATTACTTTTTTTCTTTTTCCCCCCCCCCCCCCCCATAGTGGCTGGGACTTCTTTTGCTTTATGTAATTACTTAGAGCTTAACTGCAACTAGTTTACTTGACTGGAAAGAAGTAATAACCAGGCTACAAACTCTGATATAAATACACAGTTTAGTAAATGACAAAGACTGGATATAACGAGGAGTTAAGATCAGTACTGCTGTCCTAAGTGCATTATGTCTTCAGAAATGGCAGTGCACCAGTTTATTAAGTTTCCTGGCTAGGGCAGGTAATCAAGGAAGCATAACTGAAATTAAGGCAGAGACTTTTACATGGAGAGTTGAGTCAGGTGGAGGACAAATCTTCTCAAGTGAGTTGGAGCTAAGAAACACTCTCACTTCTGAGGAACAGTGCTCCTCTTCCAGAGGATAGACAACTGTAATCTCGGAGGGATTGAACAACTTTCTCATGGTCATTTATAGGACTAAAGTATGTGGTAAAACCAAAAGCTGTAGCTTGGAATGTCTTTGGAGGCCTCTAACTACAAAACCATCCACCCTCTGACATACATTATTTATTTATTTATTTTTGTGAAGCAGAGAGCGAAGCAAGGCAACGGACAGAGAAAGAGCACTGGTGAGTAGCAAGAAGGATGTGTTCTCAAGGCACTGGAAGGGTGTGGGGGAAAGGACTCCAAAAGGCATCTTCATGGTTTTCACTACGGCAAAACTAGGTGTATTGAGATTTTCCATGGGCTGGATAATACAGTAAGATCGAAACAGGAAGGGCAAAGGAGAAAAGCATTAAAGTCCTTTTGTGGGAACTGAGCAGAGATTGAAAGGTTGTTTTGTAGCTGGCAGAAGGCACTTGCTGCTGAATTCTGCATGCTGCCAGGGCGTGTGGCTTTTATACTTGAGACCTTAAAGCACAGTCCACTGTAGTCTAGAAACTGTGCTAAGGATTCCCTTCTAACAGGAAGATTGCTTGTGAATCTTGGACAAGGTGAAAAGAGGTACCTCATTATAGACAAAAGAAAACTTTAAAGGGTCTTTTTTTAAAAAAAAAAAAAAAAAGAGAGAGACAGGGAAGTTGTCAACAGTGAGCTTGAGAAAGCCAGTTATTTCATCAACATATATACAAAATTAAGACAGAGCCTTGGAAAGTCCCTGGTGAGCTCTGTGCTCATTTATGCTCTAGTATTTTGCAGGGAATTTTCATTCTGAAATAATGAAAGTATTATTATGTGAATTAAACCTAATTCTTTAAAACAGGCATTTTTTTTTTGAAATTTACTTTGAAAGTCTCGCTTTTCATTAAACTTTCACAGAACATCCTGAAACTGCATGTTCGTACTTTCCTATTGTTGTCCACAATTGCCAGATAAGCATATGGAAAAGTGTGCCATCAGAGAAGAGAGTCAGTGGTTCGCTTCTCGTTCCTTGATAGGCTGAAATGGTAAATAGATACCAATCAGAGTACCAAGTGCACTTGGGTGCCTAATGACAGATAGCATTTCCACATTTTGCAGAACACGAGGAAATGTATTTGTCTTCTGAAACCTATGCCCTGTGACTAACTGAAAGCATATGACATATATTTTAATGCTAAGAAATGGAGGATCCAGTATCCTTTTACTGTTTTAGTAAACCTAAGCCTTTGTATCAGAGATTGCTCCCCTAAATCTTTTTTTTTTTTTTTTTTTTTTTTTGGGTGAGAATAAAGAGTTGGCTCCATTTATCCTACTCCTGGTCTTAAGCTTAAAAGTTGAATTCAAAATGTGAAAAATTTCTTAGTTCCTCACTACATTTGGCAAAATCTGAAGTTTTTTGTTCGCGTGCCCTCTACAAGTATTTTAGATTTTAATGAAGTGTTGCTGCAGTGTCTTAGCTTGTCCTCCTCTGACCAGCAGTCCAGAGTAGTTTAAAACTGACCTCGTTGCAAATGTTGGATACTATCTCCATAGCTACCTGTTTCCTTGTGCACTTTACGGCTCATTGGTTTACTTTCCCATTAGCTGTATGTAAGTGAAGCTTCTCCCACTCCTACAGCACTTTTTTAATCTGCAGGAGTGTTCTCTCAATTAGCTCGGCCCGCAAAGGTTTTTGCATTTGTGAGGTCTTTGTATTTTCTTTTCCCACGTTTCTGTGTTTTCCCCAGTGGCTGCGTGAGGGAAGTTCAAGTGATCCTTCCCTGCAGAGGGATGCATGTGGGCTGATTACCATGCATCAAGGACTCACTGAAAAGAAAGATGGAAATTGGCATTACCTCACCCTACTGCTGACTGCCCAAACTCTGGCGTGTTTTGATGGAGATCTTTCTGCATAGCAGGAGCAGTGAACAGAAGTCAAACCCTCTGTGTTACAGGTTTTGTTTCCCCTAAAATGGATGTTTTTCTGCCATCTGCAAACATAGTGGTTCCTGCAAAGTAACCTATATTAGCTTATTGGGAGCTATTTATTTCAAGGGTGTTTTGGTTTTGGAAAAAAAAAAAAAGTTAAAGGGTAAAATGCAGTACATTATGTAGAAAAGTCCATCAAAAAACCATACTTTCTGTTCCTGGTGTTTCTGTAATTACATCCCAAATCACTGGACCAGACACAGCTTCACCTGTGAGGTTTTTATTTTCTTTATTTCCTTGCTGGCTGCAAACATTTTGATGCAGAGTGAGTTGCTCCTCTTTAACCACGTTGGCAGCCCTCAGTCCTGCGGGCAGCGTGTGTTGTTTGGGACGCTGGAGACCCCTCTGCCCCGCAGCGCTGGTGAGCTCTTGGTTACGGAATGGCTTGTGTCCCCATCACGCGTGGTTTTGGGTGTGGATGGGAGGACAGCCCCGCTGACACACTTTTCCCCAGAGTGGGGACCTGGTTTCCCAAATTCACAGGTGGCGAAAGGTGTAATGGGGAGATCTGTGGGATGCTGGTTGCCCCTGCCCAGCCCTGTGGCTAGTTCTGTGTCGGCGCTGAGAGGAGTCCATCCCTGGGAAGCGCGACCATAGGGGCTCACACCTGCGCTGGTGGCTGGACCCGCAGGGTCCCCGCGATGAGCAAACTCGGGTGCGGGAGCGGGGCA
>NW_009713972.1:0-284 GCF_000703405.1 Apaloderma vittatum | reverse complement strand
CGCTCTAGCTGTGTCCCACCTGGCCCTGCTGGTGCCTGGGGACGCTTCTGCAGGGTAACCTCTCGTCTTTTGGTTTGTTCATTGGGTAGGCTGTTGCAGTTTGTGTTCTAACACTCTTTTCCCCCCAGCTTGCTGTGGCGTTCCCCGGCGCAGTGGGCCTGGCCCTGGCGACTGGAGGGGGTCCGTGGGCAGAGAGGGCAGTTTTCCGCCCACGCTGCATTGGCCACGCTTATTAGTGCGGGTGGTCCTGAGTGGGAGCACTGTCACCCGTGGGTTTTTTACGC
>NW_009713971.1:0-4310 GCF_000703405.1 Apaloderma vittatum | reverse complement strand
ACTCCTTAAGACTTAAGTTTGATTACAACAGAGGGACCAGTAAGAGCTCTTGTGAAAATATCAATGGGTCAGTCTCTCCCAAGGATACAGTGGCATAAAACCACTGTCATCCTTTTTTTGCTTCTGGGATATAGCACAAGCAACTGGAGTCAACCTGACATGAATTTTTATCTCCTAAAAGATAAACTTTGCTCCTGCAAACTCAAGCTTCATAGACTCAAGCTTCAAGAGAAGCTTTTGAGAGGTCTAGATGCCCAGAGAACTCAGGACCACTTACATTGCTGTCGGTGAGGAATTAAAGCCCAATCCCACTCACACTGTCAGAGAAAATCTCTGTATTAGAGAATTCCCCTTTCAAAAAGTGATTAACAGAAGGGATAATAAATAAATAAAAACAGAACACAGGCTCTATAGCAATAAATATGAATTTTTTACTGTAGCTGGGTTGGCTGTTGTATTTTGTTGTCTCTACTTCATAGGATAACTCATATTTCAAATGCACAAAACGCTCTTGCTGGGAGTGGCAAACATTTTATTCTGGGGTGTTCTTGGACTTAACTCAGAAGGACTGGGAATAATAATTGAAACTAAGACTGAACCCCTTCATTTTCCTAAGATTTTTATGAGCTTCTGGGGTCAATGTAAAGTGTCGGCATTGGCTTTTAAAGCCCTGTATATTGAGCATTATCTACCTGAAATGTGAACTGTGATGCCAAAGAGCACTCTCCACTAGGTGATGATGGGTGACAGATTATCTCCTACGAAAGACCTTTTGGCCTTGAAATTGAATTCCTCTGTCAACCCCAAAGATCCAAACATGCTTTTAGAGAAGACACGGTAGAACTGTCTATTTGTTCAGGGTTTTGCCATGAAGTTTTGCATTTGGTGCTTGGTAATTTTGTGCCTCATTACGCACTGGTCACCCTGCTACAGAAGCCCTGCATACAACGCACACACTCAGGCAAAACAAAGTGAACCTCACTATGAAATGAGATTTTTTAAGGGGCAGAGGGGTGTAAGCTATCCACTGCCCATTAGTGTACAACTGGAGTTGGGTCATGATCCACTTAGGCTTTGCTAAAAAACCCAAAAGTACACAAAAGGCTTCAAGAGAAGGAAAAATCATCTATCGTTTCAAAATATAATGGCATATTAAGAGATTATTTTTCGGCTTAGACTAAGAAGATGCAAAATGGCTGTAGCCAAAATGGCAGAAAAAAGGTGCCTGGATAATGGTGTTTTCTATAGTGTTTCTGTAAAGTCCAGATTAAAAACAGCAGCCTAAGAAAAAATATAGTCAGTTCAGGACTGTATAAACACATCATTCCGCAACCTGTCAAATGTCTAATCACTTTGAAAACTCTGCCAGCCATAATATGACATGGCAAGAATAACTTGAGTACAGAAAAATGGCTGAGATTCCTACATGATATATCCTTGAGATACAACAAATTATCAGAAGTGCCTTTGGAAGCACAGCTCGTTACAGTATCAGGGCTTGAATGACTCAGGTATAACTGAAGTTATGTATCGGTGTTCACTTTCTTGACTGTCCACTCGAGTCAGAAGCACTTTTCTGAGGTCTGGTTTCTGTGCTATGGTGGCACCAATGGAAGGATGCGGGCACCCCAGGAACTGTGTTGGAACAACCTGCAGCAGCATTTTTTAGTCCCAAATTATTAATGCCCTTGCAAGAACTACACTGGAATTCCTCTGGTGCTCACAGGTACCGATGTGACTACGAGGGGACAAGTAATTTGCTCTTTCTCATACACAGAGCTGTGCAGGGAGAGAAGAGAGCTTAAAAGACTGGTAAAGTACAGAAAGAGATGGAGTCAGTACTAATAAAGCTGAAAAAGCTGTATCAGTAAGAGAGAGGGGGAGACAAGCTAAACAGATAAGAAGACAGTGCTATGAAAATCAAAGAAGTGAAAGGAGAGTAAGAGAGGCTGAATGAAAACTAATAAAGAGGGTGAGGATTTATGTACACCCGTAGGGTTAGCAACTACACTGGCTGGTACAGCTTCGTAATTGTATGATGAATGTAAGCTTTCCATTAAAAAAATACAAAGAAATTGAAATTTTCTAGTTTGAAATTTTATAGTTTGAAATTTAAAAAATATTTTCATTAAAACCAAAAAAGAAAAATGGGCTGTGACGTGCACCATCCTAATAAGCATGCTAAATCCCTGCAAAAAACTAACCTCCCCATTTGTTTCTCCTGCAAGGATACTTGATGTGACTGATGTGACTTGATTTGGCCTGTGGTATGAACACGGAGTAAGAAACAAGCTTCCCATAAACACTATGGAGAGTCTCTCCAGCATCCATGGGGTCTGCTTTCTCTGACTCTAAGGTTACACAGGGAAATGGGGAGGAAACAAATTCAGGGCAGAGATTTTTCTAAAAGCTGATTTTGGAGGAATGATTCACAGGGCTGTGGATTAAGGCAAATGAGTATTGCTTGCTCCTATCAATTCTCAAGCTAGGGAGAAAGGAGAGAGGAGATCAGGGATAGTATCATCACTGGGGAATTTCAAGAACAAGTGAAATTTACAAACAAATCAGACAAAAATGGAAAACACAGCCTTTGTTACCCAAAGGGGTGTAATAAGAACACCCCAGCTCAATATATGCACAGATAACCAAGGGATCCTGGAAATGGCAACTATGCTGTCTGTCGGTCCTCTAATCCCATATTTTGACGCCACGGTTGTTTAGATCAGTGCTGTAACTGAGCCTGTAAACAACACAACAGCACTTCACTATCTGTGTATATCAAGTATTTGGTCTGGTCTAGCAGGTCGTGAGCTCAGAGTGTGGTGTGGGAGCAGGGGAAGGGAATGCCCTGTTGTTTTAACTGAATCCTAATTCCCAGAGAAGCATTAGGCAGAAAGATACCATGGACCCCACTACAGACATCAAACAGCTGTCAAAACTCACGGCAGCTTTTTTACCACCAGAGAGGGTAAAAGTGTTAGCCACTAACTCACAAATGAGTTAGATCTCTACAAGAGGTGATGAGCACAACCAGCAAGATTTTGATGCTGCAATACAAGGGACATTAAATTGCTCAAGCTCCGGGAGAAGAGTTTGTGCGAAGTCAGTTGCGTTTGCGAAAGAAAAAACAAACAAACCCCAGAACTGACAGAATGTTTAAGACCAAAGATCAACCTTTTGATCAGGTTTCTTTAATTAAGTGTGCCACTGCAAGGCACTGGACTTGGAATAGGAAAGACAGTTTTTGCCATGGTGAGAGGAGACAGAAAGTTCAGGCCACGGCACCACTTCTCTCTGAAGCTGAGGCTGGGGGTGTACGGCACGTGGTTTTGAGAGCATGAGGTTTTGCCCTCTGAGAAAACACAGAATCACACAGAATCACAGAATGTTAGGGGTTGGAAGGGACTTCTGGAGATCTCCTAGTTCAAAACCCCTTTGCCAGTAGCAGGTGCACCTAAAGCAGGTTGCACAGGATGGCGTCCACGCTGGTTTTGAATGTCTCCCGAGGATGCAGAACACCTTCCCGAGAAGGAAACTGCCTCTGGGTTCCTGCCAGGCTTTCAATCTCCTGGGAAGCACACAGGCAGGCTTCGAAACCCAAGTACAACCTCAACAGGTCTAGGGGAGTTCTCCTCTCCCTCTACTCTGTCCTGGTGAGACCACACCTGGAATACAGTGTCCAGATTCTGTGATTCCCTGATTCTGCGATTCTGTGATTCTGCGATTCTGTGATTCTGCGATTCTCTGATTCTGCGATTCTCTGATTCTGCAATTCCCTGATTCTGTGATTCCCTGATTCTGCGATTCTGTGATTCTGCGATTCTGTGATTCTGCGATTCTCTGATTCTGCGATTCTCTGATTCTGCAATTCCCTGATTCTGTGATTCCCTGATTCTGCGATTCTGTGATTCTGCGATTCTGTGATTCTGCGATTCTCTGATTCTGCGATTCTCTGATTCTGCAATTCCCTGATTCTGTGATTCCCTGATTCTGCGATTCTGTGATTCTGCGATTCTGTGATTCTGCGATTCTCTGATTCTGCGATTCTCTGATTCTGCAATTCCCTGATTCTGTGATTCCCTGATTCTGCGATTCTGTGATTCTGCAATTCTGTGATTCTGCAATCTCTGATTCTGCCATTCTGTGATTCTGTGATTCTCTGATTCTACCCCTGAAGCGACATCGCCGGGATCTGCCCACCTCCGCGGGGCAAGGCAATGCTCGGAGGAACCACCACCACCGCCCCGCCGGGACAGCGCACGGCCGAGGAACACACAGAGAGACACTTACATACACACACACCTCCGGCA